>NC_064305.1:21129293-21429293 GCF_023373825.1 Bactrocera dorsalis | reverse complement strand
GAACCAGCGTAAACTCCACCAACAATGTCAGCCTGGAAATCCAACGCAGGATTACTCTTGCCAACAGGTGCTACTTCGGACTGAGTAGGCAATTGAGAAGCAAAGTCCTCTCTCGACAAACAAAAACCAAACTCTATAAGTCACTCATAATTCCCGTCCTGCTATATGGTGCAGAGGCTTGGACGATGACAACAACCGATGAGTCGACGTTGCGAGTTTTCGAGAGAAAAGTTCTGCGAAAGATTTATGGTCCTTTGCGCATTGGCCACGGCGAATATCGCATTCGATGGAACGATGAGCTGTACGAGATATACGACGACATTGACATAGTTCAGCGAATTAAAAGACAGCGGCTACGCTGGCTAGGTCATGTTGTCCGGATGGATGAAAACACTCCAGCTCTGAAAGTATTCGACGCAGTACCGGCCGCGGGAAGCAGACCAAGTGGAGAAGGACCTGGCTTCGCTTGGAATATCCAATTGGCGCCACGTAACGAAAGGAAGAAACGACTTGCGTACTGTTGTTAATTCGGCTATAATCGCGTAAGCGAAGTCTACGCCAGTAAAGAAGAAGAAGAAACTTCTTTTCAAAGGACAATGTGTCCAATTAACCTTATAATAATGAGATACAAGCATAGTCTCATTAGGGATTTTTCAAAGTGGAAATTTTTTTAGTTTGTGGTTCAATTTCCATACCGCCCCTGTTCTTCTACTCGTTCAAATCATCAGCTTTACAAAAAAAAAAAAACAGTACAAGTGTGTCGAAAGGTGTCATCAGCGCAAAAGTTGCATCACCGTACATCTTTAAAGAATGCCATGCCACCTTTTGGTATTAGTCTGAATGGATATTCAACACACAAAAACTGGATCCAGTTCGGTATGGGCGCAACCCACGCCCGCCATGGTACACCAACAACTACATAGTACTACATAGCTTGTAATGAACTCAGTCAGATTTAAGGTATTTTTAATTACTCCAATAAATAAAATAAATTTCCAACGAAGTCAATGCAATTCTCCAAAAAAAGCCCAGTCGTAAATGCCACACACGTGGTTGAACTCAACCTCAAAGTGACAAAAAAATGCACACAAATCGTGCAACTTAGCACAATGCGCAGCAAAATGTATACAAAATAAAAAGCAAGCATGAATTAAGTTCGAAAAAATCGGGAGCATAATGTGGCATAATAAATGCAATTTCCACAAACGCTTATGAAAGCGCATTGCCGCCGTGTTGACTTGCCACACCAACTGCCTGCGATTGCTGCAACACAACACATAGGCGTAAACATATACAACGTTGCAATATATAATGGTGTGAGTTTGTTCGTACATAAATAAATACATAAATACTATTAGAAATATCCGATGTGGAAATTGCCGGCAGACATGCAATCTGTCGCCGAAATAACACCGTAATATCGCACTATGCTGCAATCAGCCATGCCAGAGGTTGAGGTGTAAAATACTGCAACACACACACTTTAAACGTGTGAAGGGTATATTTATATGCTCCCATGGACATCAATTTATTCGGTTTTAACAAACATGCATTTATGAGAGAATCTAATCTGTGATGACACTCAAATTTCGGCATAATCGTGCATACTCGCACAGCGGATAGCAAAGCATGGACTTTTATGTATAACATGTGGCATAAATTTTGTATATATTTCTGGGAAACTCGATTGTATTGCATTGATGCGAGTGCCACGAAATCAATTGCGGTGATGTGATATGATTTTGCTTATAGCGCTTTCAAAGGCTAGATGATAACCATGTATAGGTTGAAAATTGCTAATATTATTGGCTCTTCTGCTTCGACAGATTTTACAACTAGCAAAAGGGATTTACGAGTGATTGTAAAGCGCTGTGAGGCTTTACTAAATGTTGTAATATCTTCTCAATAGACTGTGCTATTTAAACTTTATCTAAATAGCATATTCTGCAGCATTAGCGAATCTCCGTATTGTTCTCAATGCTTATCTTTCGGCCCTTTAAAATAAAGTAGGGAAACCTTATTAAACTGGATTCCTTCATAAATGTAAATAAAGAAAGCTTTAGCATGAGAAATTGTACACATTCACAGTGCCATCAACCAGGTTTAAAACTTTCAGGCGACCAATAAAATTTGGATATAATTTCCAGAGAACATGCCTAGGCATTACATCTTTGAGAAAGTAGGAACTAGGATTGTTTATTCAATTAAAAAGTATTTGTCTCCTATGGTTGTTATTGTTGTGTCGAGTACCTAATTACTATAGGATAGTAAGGATTAGATAAGTTGTAATCGTGGTCATCCAACGATAGGCTCAGGAAATGTGCGCCATCCACTGAAAGAGAGTCGGTGAAGATGTTAAGGGCTCCACTGAATGTCGGAGGTTAGTTGCGTCGGAGGTTAGTTGCGTCTGGTCAGGGTATTGTTGAATGTCGTCGACCTAGTTGAGGAATGATCTCTTGATGCCTCTAAGCATGTCTCCTATCGTTTTAAGGATTTCTTGCAAAAAACTTGAAGTATATCTCATGTGAAGCCTATAACTTAACTGAAGTACTGGTTTCATGTGCCGGCTGCCAAATTCATAAACTAATATTGGAAAAGAGATGTATTGTAGAAATTCGGTGAGAATCCTTTTCCGATAATCGTATGTCTTTATTCTAAAAATGGGTTAAATCGGAACAATATATAGTTAATATAAAACAAAAAAAAACGTTAACTTCGGCTGCACCGAAGCTAATATACCCTTCACAGGTGCATTTGTGTTCAGTTTGTATGAAAGCTATATGCTATAGTTAACCGATCTGAACAATTTCTTCGGAGATTACTCTGTTGTCTTAGAAAATAATCTCTACCAAATTTCGTGAATATATTTTGTCAAATGTGAAAGTTTTCCATGCAAGAACTTGATTCTGATCGTTCAGTTTGTATGGCAGCTATATGAAATAGTGGTCCGATATCGGCAGTTCAGACAAATATGCAGCTTCTTGAAGAGAAGATGACGTTTGCAAAATTTATATCTTAAAAACTGAGGGACTAGTTCGTGTATATATAACCACAGACGAACATGGCTAAATCGACTCAGCTCAACATACTGATCATTTATATATATACTTTATAGGGTCCGACTCTCATTCTGGGTGTTACAAACTTCGTGATAAACTTGATATACCCTGTTCAGGGTATAAATATTCGAAATTCCAGTTGACTTTATAGTACATTGATGTGTTTAGCCAATGACAGTGCATCTCTGTGCCTAATATGGACTCTATATAACTTACAAACTTTATGCGTATGAAGGTACTTCCTTAGTTTTGATCCTGGCAAGTGGGAAGAGTATGAAATATTCATTAACACCCTTAGCCTTTCCTTACCACGTATCGATATTTTTGTTTTGAGAATTTAGAAATAGTAGCTCCCATTATAGAAATAGATCATTTGAAATGTTACAAAAGTCTGTCACACCAAAAGTTAAAGTTTTTAGTTCACAATTTTGTTTTCAATAAGACGTTTTTTGAGAGCCGACTTTTGTGTAGTAAATAAATAAAACGATATCACAAAATTTCTATGTCTTACAGTGTCGATCGCTTATAAAGAATTACTACACGATTTTTTAAACTATAGTCACTTTTGACCTGAAAATCTGCTGCTAGGGCTTTTCGATAATCGAATAATTCGAATCTTCAAAATTTTTCATCAAAAGAGGAATATTATCCATGTCTAACACAAAACTATAACAATGCCAATTCTATCTTCGTCTTATTAAATTTATGTACATTTAGTTGAATCGAGTTGATTGTTCGATTCGCCACTCTTCAATATACAGTTTAGGGATTAGCAGAGAAGTAAACTTTTCAAATAATCAATTACGCGTTCATTTTATGATTTCAGATAAACATTTTTATTTATATTTACTACTATTTCGCGTATCGATGATATAAGTTTATTTTTATATACCTCGTTTTTCATTCACAGACTTATTGCTTCAATCATTTGTATTATTAATCCTTATTTGCTTACAACGTAATCACCACACTTAATACGTAATCAATGAGTATACTTTACGCATGTTGCACACGTGTCCCACATCCACATACAGAAACCTTTGTAAAAAGTTATTATACAACTTTAAAATAAATTCAAGAGCTTTTTGAAGCAGCCTAAAGTGGCCACTTCGAGTAGAGTAGTTTAAGTGGGTTATTTCTCAGCAGAGTAGATGTGAGTGCGTTAAATAATATACAAATAAATTTGACTATTTCATCAATGAGTGATGTAGAGCAAATAAAATAATTTCCTTATTTGATCGGGCTTTAATTATCAGTTTTATGTTTGCACATACATATACTCGTACAAGTATAGTTTGACGTTAGTTCTCCACGTTATATCGAGCGACTTGGTACTCTCCACAACTGTCAGCTATACTATAAGAGTATAACACGAAGTTTGAGTTGCCATTATAAAGAAGCCGTTACAAAGAAGGTAGGTGTTGTTTCTTCGGGGATTTCTGTCTACGGAGTGTTTCGTCGTACTCCTGCGTGATCCTAGAAATTTCAATCGATAAATAAATAGACATTGTTCTTCTATAAAATGTATAGATTTTATCAATAACCGACCTCATAAATTACGACATGATCGTCCATCTCGGACTTTAAGACTTTTAAGTTTGGAGACTTGAACCTTATAATTTTTGAATCAATATGTGTCCGGAAATATTCATTCCATTTCCTTCGATATTTCTATAAGTTGAGCTCTCTTTGTGGCACACGTTTATGGAAACTGGACTTATCTGTTTAATTAGCATTTAACTCTCCATATCATTTCACTAAAAATCTTCAGAAAGAAATATTACTTTCATAGTTTCTATGAATTTTCTTAAAATCGCCAATAAAACTCACTGCTTGCAAAGGTTAGCAACTTAACATCATTTCTGACACAGCAATCAGCACTTGGCATAAATATTTTGGCGCCATCAAAATCAGGTAATTGTTATAAGGAAATATATAGACAGATGTATGTATGCGTATGTCTATCTAAGTATGAAAAAATCTGCGCACTTAACTTCATTTCAATCAAACTATTTAATTGTTGCAATTATTGCTGATTTTCTGGTCGCTGATTTTTTTTTTATATCAACTGGTTATCTTTTAATTTGCCCTACTGCTTGCTCCAATTATTTGATACCAAAAAATCAAAACATTTCGAAATTATGAGTTTACTCATAAAATAAGATAAATAAGTAAAAACCTTAGGCAAAAATGGAAAGTGATAATATTGTATGTACTATTTATAAAGGATGATCCATTTTGAGGTTTTCGACTTTTTTAAAGAAAAAACACAGAAACTTCAAAAGCAATGGGGATTGTTTATTACCATTCGAAAGATCATTCTTTGGCATTTATATTGATAGATATTGAAGATTATCTCTTTCAAATGTTGGCCGCTGCTGCGTTTGGTCATTCGTCGAGTCGGATTTTCGATGACGCGCTATGGTTTGCTCCATGGCCTGAATCGAAGCGGCATTGTCCGCATAGACTTTAGACTTTACATATCTCCATAGGAAAAAGTCTAACGTTGTGATATCACACGATCGTGGTTGCCAATTGATAGGCTCAAAATTAAATTGAAATTATTTGCTCACCAAAGTGTTCTCTCAATAAATCCATTGATTGATGCGATGTGTGGGAAGTGGCACCGTGTAGTTGAAATCAAATGTCGCCGATATCAAGAGCTTCAATTCAGGCTAGTCGGTTTTCTTGACTGTCAAGTTCTTATCGGTTTTCTTGACTGTCAAGTTCTTGAAGAAATATGGACCGATGATTCCATCGACCTCCAAACCACACCAAACCGTGCTTTATTATGGATGAAATGGCAGCTCTTGAACCTTTTCAGGTTGCTACTTGTCCCAGATGCGGCAATTTTTCTTCTTTATATGCCTGCTGCTATTAAAGTAGCAGTAGTGCTTCGAAGTACATTTCTTTTCAGGGACGTGAGCATTCAATTCGATAGCACAACAAACTCAAAGTTAGTGAAGGAGTATTTAACCTTTAGGAGTCTGAGTAGGCATTGTATGCCAACGAATTATGGAAGAATATGGTAGAAACAACCAGGCACTTATTTCACAATTGTCCAGCATTTCCAAGACTGAGGTTGAAACATCTCAGCAGTCATATCATCAACAAACCAATAGCATAAATTTGCGACCAGCTCAAAGCGATTCATAGATTCATGAGGGTCTTTATTATCAATTTTATAGGAGTTCTCGGAACCGCAATGCACCGGCGTTATAAGCTATTCATGTGAGATCCCTGTTAGAATAACCATTAAAACTAACCTAACAACCAAGTTAGTTAACTAGTTTAGTCGCTTTGTTCATAACTACCAAGTTCTGCTTTTAGCTTTTATTATTGTGGTCAGTTCAAGTTACAAATTACTGTCAAAAATTAAAATACAAACCATTGATTGTTTAAAAAAACTAACTTGACTTGAAGCAAAATAACGGGGTTTTCAAAAAGAGCGCTTAAAAGTTGCAGAAGCTCTGACGTAGAATCCAATTTTCGACGGTTTTCAAGTTTAAATCGGCCGATACTGCTGAAATTTCACGCGTCATATTTGTACAAAGTTCATTAATCGCCGTTGGCTTGTTGGCATAGACCATAGACTTGACGTAGCTGCACAGGAAATAGTCAAACGGTGTCAAATCGCACGACCGAGATTGGGTCTTTTCTTGAAATAATACGTTCACCAAGCCTGTTTTTCAATAAATCGATTGTGGCATTCGCTGTGTGGCTTGTCGCGCCGTCCTGTTGGAATCACATATTGTCCAAGTCCATATCATCCAATTCGGGCCAAAAGTATTCGATTATCATTTAGGGATATCGATTCTCATTCACAGTAACGGGCCGGTCTTGATCACCTCGGAAGAAGTACAGCCCAATGATGCCGGCGGCCCATAAACCGCACCAAAACGTAATTTTTTCGAGATGCAATGATGACTCAAGGAGTACGTGTGGATTGCTGTCTGACCAATAATGCATAGTTTGCGCATTGACGAAGCCAGTCAGCCAGGAATGAGCCTCATAGCTGAAGATGATTTTTCGATGAAAATCCAGATAATTTTTAAGTTGTTGCTCAGCTCAATTCACGAATATGCGATGATTCTTGTGGTCAAGCGGCTTCAGTTCTTGCGCCAGTTTGATCTTGTGGGGATGTAGTAGGCCAAGATATTTTCGCAAAATTCACCACAATGGCATCAAAGACATGATCAACGTTTGAGAACGACGTATGAGGATTGGATCTTCCTGAATTGATGCGCTAGTGGCAGAAATATTCTCGACACTACGGGCACTTTATTTCACTGGCACGGGAACATTTTGAACTGTGCCTGTGGATTCAATGTTGATCTGACAGGACGATTATGACGACCATAAATTGGACACAGTGCTCTTAAAGTTGAGGCTACTGACTCCGAGTTTCTGCAGTAAATTCTAATAATTTCGACTCGTTGTTGGATCGTATATTTCTTCACGATGAAATTGTAAACCTTACTGAAGAGAAATGTCGAAAGAGCGGGAAAAATATGGCGTCCTTTTCTGTTCCTTTTGGCAAATGTAAGACCTGAAACGCAAGGTTACATATTTGCTTGCAAGTGCTGCCAATCTGCTCGAACTGCTAGTGCACTGTGTTCGATTCGCTGCTGTCTAAGGCTTAGCGAAGCGAAGACAGCTTGTGTATAAAATAATGGACTAGCTAAGAAGGTAAAAAGCAAGTAAAAAACAATGCAAGCATGAAATTTTTGTCCAATTTTTAATTAAGCTAAACATAACATGTTCTTCATTTTTTCTTGTTTTTATATTATGCTTTTAAAAATCTCATTATTAAAATATTTTTTCTATTTTTTTCTAACGCAGCAACCAAAATGTAATTCCCTTTGCAGCGCTAAGGTCGAATTCGCGCTATTTTTAATGGGCTTTCCCCATTTATAATGTGTGAATTGAAGTCTGAGTGCAATTCAATTTTAAAAAATTACCGAAAAACAAAACAAGAAAATCTTCTTAGAAACCATTAAAACAAATGGCGAAAAGATGTAAGTAAGGCAAACTTAATGGGCTCACCTTCATTTCAGCACAAATTTATTGCTGTATGTGTGTATGCGCACATACATTTATTAAGGTAACCACTGTGCCACTTAACAGTTTTGCACCTAGTTTTTAACATATGTATGTGTATGCGTGTATGTGTGTATGTTTAATAATATTTCTATTGCCATACACAATGTGGCATTTTGCAATTATCGCCAATGCAATTTGGCTCTACATAGAGCGGAGCTCATGGCTGCCCGCATTATATTCACACAACCATTTGTACATATGTATGTATAAAGTGTACCTATGAGAGCATGTGATAATTCCGTTAAGTGATATATGGGCAGTCATCTTCAAATGCTCATAAATACGAGCAATGACTGATGAATGTGTGCAAATTGTATGCAGATTATAACGAGTCTCGTGTGATTTTTTGAGACAGATCACGTGGGATTTCAGACATGGTGTCAAAGAGAAAGATGCTCAGTAGCTTTGGACATTCATCATGAATAGACTTACTAACGAGCAACGCTTGCAAATCATTGAATTTTATACCAAAATCAGTGTTCGGTTCGAAATGTGTGTTCGCGCGCGTGTTTTGTTCAGCGATGAGGCTCATTTCTGGTTGAATGGCTACGTAAAAAAGCAAAATTGCCGCTTTGGGGTGAAGAGCAACAGAAGCCGTTCAAGAACTGCCCATGCATCCCGAAAAATGCACTGTTTTGGTGTGTTTGTACGCTGGTGGAATCATTGGACCGTATTTTTTCAAAGATGCTGGTTGGACGCAACGTTACGGTGAATGGCGATCGCTATCGTTCGATGCTAACAAACTTTTGTTGCCAAAAAAATGGAGACTGAACTTGGTTGAACATGTGGTTTCAACAAGATGCGCTACATGCCACACAGCTCGCGATTCTATGGCCATTTGAGGAAAACTTCGGACAACAATTCATCTCAAGAAATGGACCCGTAAGTTGGCCACCAAGATCATGCGATTTAACGCCTTTAGACTATTTTTTGTGGGGCTACGTCAAGTCTAAAGTCTACAGAAATAAGCCAGCAAACTATTCCAGCTTTGGAAGACAACATTTCCGAAGAAATTCGGGCTATTTCCGGCCGAAATGCTCGAAAAAGTTGCCCAAAATTGGACTTTCCGAATGGACCACCTAAGACGCAGCGCGGTCAACATTTAAATGAAATTATCTTCAAAAGTAAATGTCATGAACCAATCTAACGTTTCAAATAAAGAACGATGAGATTTGCAAATTTTATGCGTTTTTTTTTTAAAAAAGTTATCAAGCTCTTAAAAAATCACCCTATTTTATATACATAAGTACTTATGCATATATATAAATGTGTGTTTGTGTGTGTACTGCCGCAGTCTACTTCACACAATGCCCGATATTACCGTAATGATACAAATATTAACCTGCAGCAACAAAAGAAGCGACCACAAATTATAATTTATGTATGTATGCTGGCAATGTTTTGACAACAACAACAACAAAATAACAACAGCAACAATATATAAAGGTAATGAGCATTATAATAACGTTAACGCTATCAAGTCAAGTTGTTGGTTTTCTTCTGCAGCTTGTTTTGGCGCCTTTCTGTTGTACATACATATGTGTGTGCGTGTGTGAAATCAACCACAAGTGTGGCATAGAAATCAAGAGCAACCGGTAACATATGTATGTACATGCGTTAATTTGTACCCATACCTATCCATATCTGTATGGTATATATAATATATATGTATGTATGTGCATATGAGTATTTTTATGTATTTATGTAATACTTATATATATGTATAAATAAGTACATTTGGTTGCTTGCAACGCTTCTGAAAACAAAAGCAGCTCATCAACGCTGTTGCCCAAAATAAATTGAAATAGTCATCACATTTTCGATACGTGATTGTGTGTCAGACCGACTGACTGACTGACAAGCTAAGCAATCAAGTGTCAAAATTCAACATTATTACCTTATGACTTTTTTAAAATTAATGTGTTAAAAAAATTAGCTAAAAAATATTTCGAAAGTTTTTGAGGTTATCAATTTTGGAGATCACTTTACCAATGTTTTATAAATAAGCCAGTTAAGTTAGCCATAAGTTGTCACTTATGTGTTCGTGGTTCTAATATCTTCAGGGAAAAAAAAATTCAACTGTATGAAAAATATTTTTCTAACAGTCGAAAAATACGCTCCTCTCACTTTTTACCAAATCTGTTAATATTTTCCACTAATATGAAACTCCATAAACAAACTGAACTGAATTTCGAATATGTGGAATAATTCCACTTGGACAGCTAGAGACGCCTGCGGATTATGTTGCCTAGAACTCCTACATATGAATCAAAAAGACCGTCGCATATCGACTTCAATAATATCAACTCCAGCCAACTCTCAGGTTCGGAAAAAGGTATGGCAAGAGAGATGCTTCAACCTTAGTCTAGCGGAAGCTGATTAGTGGAAGAAAAGGGAAGTGTCAAATTGTTTCGACCTCCATTTTTAAATTGCAACTTTGAGATGTTGCGTCCTTCAAAATCTTTAGCCTCACTACGTGAGTGCCAATGGACGGTGATCATTAAGAACAACTATTATTGCGGCAATGTGACCGCTAGCCTCCCATTTTCACTTTGGGCCAACTCGTCCCCATCCTCATTGAATTTGTTTAAGAGTACCTTCTACTCGGCTTTGGAATTTCCGCAGTGGACAGGCATTTTAAAATAGAAGTAGTTTAAGCTACTGTTAGTGAGATCATGAACTTCTTGACTAGTTATGAGGTCACTGTAAGCGAGCTTAAGGCCTGTATAGCAGCTCTGTTGTCGGAGTAGATGCATACCTTCCTAAAATAAGTTTCCTTTGTAGAAGTGCATCAGCTACTACCTTGATGGCTGCCACTTGTGCTTTCAAGCCACTACAGTGGTCTTATAGCTGAAAGAAGAGATGATTGAGAGCTCCCGGTAGTAGAGTCTCCCTCTAACTTTTCTCTTGAGTTTCGATCCATTAGTGAAAAAGCTCATTGTACTTATTGTACCCATTGACTCCGCCCAATCCACAAATCCGTTGGAGGTGCGAAGAGATGATACCGCTGGGAGTGGGCTCATCGAGTCAGCCAGCAGGGCTGTAGTCTTAGGGAAAGAACATTTCGGAAATTCCTTTTGTGGGAGCACCATACTTTGGGACCCTTAAGGTGCCTGCTTTCCCCAGTTCTGAAAACGATCTTCACAGAAGTGCATCTGCCGGCTATGTCCTATATGTAGAATAGTAATAAGTGCCACCGTTTAGTTGGTGTTGTAGCACTGGTCGCCTGGCCTCAGTGAAATATATGGGAGGAAACTATAGAGATGTCAGATCACTACACTCCGGACTACAATAGGATGCATCTTGATGCGAACACCTTCTCAGTGAGGCCCGTATACTCCCAGCAAAGGTGCATAATGAACTCCTCTCCCTTCTCTTTCTGCTGGGTGGCTTCGCAGAAATTAAAGGAGCACCAAGGGGTATTTTCTTAACTATGTCGACGTCATAAAACAATACGCCGACCAGACATCGGAGCAAAAACAAACTTCAGACACGCACTGACCGCCATTCACTGTAAAGCCACTAACACCTTTACCGACTCCCTCTTAGTGACTTGCTTACTTGGAGTAAAACCATCACACTTTGCAGACGAAGAGTTTGAGTTGCCGCGAGAATCGAGTGTGAACTTTGCGCAGTTTCGTTCTTTCCCAGCATGCCACTAACCACCTCTTTGCATGCCCTGATAACATACACATCTAACTCCGTCTTCCCTTTGGTCCGATCCCGTCGAAACAGCGTGTTTCTTAGGTCTACCGTTGGATGAGCTCCATGACAACATATCTAATCCTTACCATCCTAACGAGGATTAGGTATCCGTTACAGCAGCAACAACATGGTTGTTAATTTCTTGACTGTTTTTGAATGAAGGTTAGAGTAGTTGAAGCTTTATAGATGTTTTATAAACGAAAGTGTAATACTTTGAGCAAAAAATAGTGAGACTTTTTAATTTAAATTTCGCTCGAAGACTCATTCGTCGAAATTTTTTTCTACGATCTAGCACGCGCTGACGCCGAACCACGTCCAGGACGGCCATAGATAACAATTGATGATCAACAGGTCAATAAAATAAAGGAATTGATACTTAAGAATTGACAATTAACAGTCAGAGATCTTACTGGCTTCATTGGAATATGGTAAGAATCATTGAGAAACATTTTAAAATATCACTTGGGTCTAAGAAAAGTGGGAGCATTACTGATTTCAAAATCACAAAATTTTTCTAAAAACAGCATAGCGTTAACGTCTGTGAAACAATGCTTTCCGACTTCCAAGATGTCATGATACGTATTATTACTGGCGATAAATCTTGACGGTCAGACGACGACAGACAGTCGATCAATCAGCCGAATATCATTGCAATAGTGAGCCGAAGCCGAAAAAACCACGTCAAAGCAGGTCAAAAACAAAGGTTATGTTAACAGTTTTCTGCGATTATGGAGGTGTGATGCACTCCAAATTCCTTACAACCGGCTAAACTGCCGAAAAGGAATACTATTTGAGACATTATGAGCCAACAACTCTTGTTGGCCTGATTTAGCTCCGTGTGACTTCTGGCTTTTCAGCAAACTCACACGACCGTTCCGGCGAATTCCCGAAATTGCCTTTAACAACTGTTTCGAGGATTGGAAAAAATGTTGGCACAAGAATATTGGGGCCAAAGGGGATTACTTTGAGGGGACGATATATATTTTGGAGAATATATTAAGAATTTTAAATTTTGACCAAAGACTCTCTAGTTTTGCTCATAGTGGTACAACATGTTTGCCGAAGGGTGTTTAAAAATCTTGCTGCTGAAACTGGCAATATGCATGTCAAATAAAAGAGGGTAAAGATTTCAATTTAATTTTAATAATTCCCATAATTTGAAATGGTGTGGCCACTTTGGTCGAAAAAAAAATCATTTAACTGATTGAGAAGTGTGGGTTACAAAACTGATTCATTTAAGGAGTATTCAGAACATATACTGCTTTTTTATGGATAATAATAATTTTCCATTATGGCAATAATTACATTTCCATTAAAAGCATGTTAAAATTATAAAAAAATGTTAACCAAATAATCTTCTTGTTACTCCGGTACTTTAATTGGAAGCACCTAATATGCAATGGAAAATTTGCAAACCTGCACTTCAATCAGCCGGATCTTTTCACACTATAAAATCGCTTCTGTTCGTTGTGCTGTAAAATTGTCAATCAACTCACCTTTATGGCCATCGGTATGTGCTGTGAACCATTTATGCGCTCACCGCAAACCCAGCAGATGCACAGATATACATATAAATAAAGATGTACATATAAAATATAAGTGCATTTTTGAAATAAAAGCGAGATCATTGCCTGAACTTACGGGGAATTCTAATGACGATTTCAACCAAAACCCACACAAATGTGCCTTTAAAAACGGAAAAAATCAAATATAATTCAGCAGTTAATCGACACCTTGAACAAGTCACAGATTAGTGCATATGAATTACGAATTTAATTTTAATTGCAATTCCATTAACGGTTTTTCCATGCATATGAGCTTCACATTGTGTACAGTGTTGCCATATGCATATATTTGTATGTATGTGTGTGTGTAATATTTTTGTCGCTTGCTGCTATGCTCTTTTATGTAACCATCGTTACCTTAGAATCGAACATTAAAAAATCATTAAAACGGCATTTTTATGCCTTTTGACTAATTTATTAAATGCCAATTAACAAATCAACAATGTTGGAGGCAAGCGCACACAATAACAACTATATGTGTATATACATATATAAGTGGTCTTTTATATATGTTTATGATTAAATTATGTACATATGTATGTAGACTTTTGCACAGAATATTACAACAAAAACAAAAAGTGATGAGACAACTGATGCTTTTGTGTTGAATGATTGAATGACACAAATAAGTTGGCAATATACTTATGTGTATTGCTTGTACGTATGTATACTTAAATTTCCCCTTTCTATATATTTCAATTGCTAGTAGTAGTAGTTAGTTTGTATCGGAAAACGCGCGGGGGGTTAATTGCGGAAGCCATAAAATACTGTTTGAGTGACGCATGACAAATGACGCCACACTAACTGACAGTATTTATTGAATAAAAAACATAAAAAGTTATACAAACAATAATAATATTATAATAATTATAAAATTGCAAAATATGTTGACAAATATGAAGATGAAATTGATTTATGTAGAACTAAATTAAAGACAATTTTTTATAAATTAAAAAAAAAATTTACAAATAAAATCTGTCATTCCGTCCGCATTGAAAAGCAAATCTCTCACATCATATGACAATCATATTATTTCTTATATATTTGCAGATTTTTTCAAGTCAAACTGCTGTACTAATTCTCCTAAAATTGTTTCCTATCAGCACGTCTTCTGTCCAAATACTTCAATTAACGCTGTAATTATTTCTGAAGAAGACGTCTTATTTAATTTAAATAAGTTAATGCCATCTTTTAATTATCGCCCAGATATGATACCCTCATACTTTCTGAAAAATAGTGCCTAATATATCTTCTTGCCTTTGACAAGGATTTTTAATTCCTCTCTTAAACAAGGTACATATATTTCTTTCAATAGGTAAACAGTCATTTATAATCCCTTTGGAAGTTGTCGTCCCATAACGCAAGCCTCTTTTTTCGAGCAGCTTCGTGTAAACGACGCATAACTCTCAATAGTTTTTCTTGTTGGCTGTTTTGACCGGTCGGAAGGAATTAGGAGGATGCACCACACACACGAAGATCGAAGAAAATTCTCAAAATACTCTGATTTTTGACCTGCTTTGGACGTGGTTTTTTTCGGCTTCGGCTCGCCTTTACCACGACATACGGCGATTGATTGATGATTTGCTACTGAATTTCAAAACTGTTAGAAAAAATGTAGACGATGTGCTTTTCTCGAAGATCCGGGTTCCTCTTGAATTATTTTCTCCAGCAATAGACTGAAGAAGTCGCAGATTTTTGTTTGTTTGCTTGGCTTGTGTTACCACCCGCAATGGGTAACACATAATTATTTTTATACGGGCTTTTAAAATAGCCTCGTGATGCCTACTGTGTTCTCAAAACTAACCTGCGATTTTCTCAAACTTTTCTTCTTTTACGGCTTTGTACAACGTAACATGCTGTTTACAGGTTACAAAGAATATATATATAACCATAGTAAAAAAATTAAAAATAATACTATAGGAACTCACAACCACTGTCTGAATGACACAGTAACAAATAAAAAATAAATTATTTAATAAATTTAATAAATTGTCTACAGACTAATATTAAATGTAGAGATGATTACAAAGATATTAGAAAACAGTTAAAAATTTATTTTTAATTTGAAATTCGAGCTTCTTAGAGCTCACCGCGTGTATGTAATATCAATAACAACAAACTTACAAAAGCAATAACAAGCCAAAATAATAATAAAATATCTATGCCGTATTCGGCTTTGTCGGACAACTGTTGCTTCTTTTTTGATGTTGTTGCTTCTATGACTCTGCTGTTGCGCCAAGTGATAATTGATTAGGTCAGCGCATGAGTTGACCAAATTTGTTGCATCAACACTGTGATATGTGCGACATAAACTGACATGCGGGGAGGGTCATCTTGGCATGGATTTTATTCGTTTCTTATTTGTGTATAATTTCTGGATTTATTTTAATATTAGGTTGTCAAAAAAGTCTTGCGGTATATTCGCTAGTTGGCGCTGAAAGCGCGTAGTTCTAGTTTTATTTGTCGCATCGGTCATGCTATACCTTTTTGGAAAGCTCATTTCACATGTCGTTTCTTTAAGTCGTTCGTGAGTTAAAGCGTCGCAAGCATGGAGCAAAATAAAGAGAAAATACGGCATATTTTACAGTACTACTACGATAAAGGCAAAAATGCATCTCAAACCGCCAATAAAATTTGTTCAGTTTATGGACCCGATACAGTTTCCATTTCTACCGCACAATGATTGGTTTCAACGTTTTAGTTCTGGTGTAGAGGTGGTCGAAGATGCGCCACGCTCCGGAAGGCCTGTCGTCGAAAATTGCGACAAAATCGCTGAATTGGTCGAAAGAGACCGGCATAGTAGCAGCCGTAGCATCGGTCAAGAGCTGGGCATCATCAAAAATTAATTTCAATTTCAATAAAAAAAAAATTCAATTAAAAAATACCGCAAGACTTTTTTGACAACCAATATTTGTGAATATGTTTTTGTAATACAATTTATTTATAATTTTTTATTTATTTATAATTAATTTTTATATCGAGTTTGCATAATTTAATTAGAAATATTGCGTATTCAACATAAACTGCATGATTGACAGGTGGTGGATTTGCTTTGCTTTCAAATGGGAAATTGAAGGTGAGCAATCAAACTTTTTAATATAATAAATAATTAAACAAAAAAAAAACTGATATTGTTTGCCTTAACATAACTATTTTTGCTGAAATTTGTCAGTTGATTAATTGGTTTGCAGCGCAGCCGCAAATGGTGTGATTTATAATGAAATAAAAATCAGAAAGTGTTGCAAAAAATGCAGGAAGAATTTGTTAAACAATTTAAAAATTTTAAAATAGTTGTTAAATGCTTTATAATTTGGTTTAGAGGAAAATATTTAAATTTGTTAATAAAGAACGAATTTTATTGAAAATATAAAAATAATATTAAGAGAAATCGGCGGTTCTCTCCTCTTAGAAACGGTTAGATTTTAAGTTCATTAGCAGTCACTATTAATTTAAGTTTCAAAACTGCATCTAAAAACAATGAACACAAATAGTTAGAATAAATATGAAATTACATTAACAATTTTTTTTTTAATTTTTGTTCTTGGAATATAAATATTAAAAAAAAAAAAATTTAAGATTTTTACTCAAAAATTAGGTTAGGTCGTAGGGCTGATCCTCGCACTAAAGCAAACTTAACATTGCACTAGAAAAGCTTCGAACGCTGGTTCTTTTTTGATACACAAAACACTTTTAGATATAGATTACCCTTACTTTATACGAGGTTATTGACAATTTAAGTCATGAGAACTGATTTTATTTCCGCGTCTTGTGGTAAACCTATGACTTTGAAATCCTTTATGTCTTTTTCCGGACATCCCTGACCCTCTCTCCATTGATATATGTATGTACCACCGCTCTAGCTTGTTTAGTTCGCCTGCTCCGTCAAGTTGAGTAGACGTGTGTTGTCAAGAGCAACATCGAATGACCGTCGCAGAAGACTATCTGAAACAAGTGAAAAACGATCCCACGCTGCTTGATCGAATTATTACAGGCAATGAGAGCTGGTTTTACCAATACGACCCGGAAACCAAACGCCAAAGCTCACAATGGTTGTCTCCCAGTCCGAAGCGTTCCATAGAAATGTTACGAATCATCGAAAACGCGCCGTGGAATCGATGAATAGTTGCCCAAGGGGACTACTTAGAAGGGGATGGCTAGAGTTTGTAGAACAATTTTCAAATATGTATACAGTTTTTTATGGAAATTAGTTCTCATTACTTAATTGTCATACACTCGTAAGATCGACAAAGCGCCTTGAGCACACAACAAATTTGTTAAGGCGGTTAATATCAATTGAGATATTTTAAACTCAGTCTCGCTAAAACTAGGTAGTTATGGAAAAATTGTCGAAATGATTTAACCTCGCCTTCTACTATACAGCTTTGGCAATTTGCGTCTGACAAGATTTGCAACCTAACCTCTATTATAACAGAATGTCCTTTGCCTTGGGATCCCTCATATAACTAAAACAATTTTTCCTGAGTCTAATAGCTGCCACATGTAGAAGAGTGTAATTTTTGTTGTTGTTCTTGGAATATCGCAGATTGAAATGACGACCGCTCTTTGAACACATTACAGCCACTTAGTGAATATGGTATTTCTGAAACGTTCTTCTCCAGAACAACAACCCCATAAAACGTTTATTGGTTTAACCGAGCTCAGTTTTATTTGGAATGAAGATTGCTGAATTTTCTCGATGGCAAGATGGATCTAAGGACTTTTATCCAGTCCGCAGGTACAGAAGTAGGAGTATTTCCCTTCTTACAGGTAAATGATAATTCACTACCAATGAAATCAAAAACATACAGCGTTATAACATTTATGTCCGAGCTTCTCCAGATAGCGTGTTTTTAGATCCCATACGAAGATGGAGCCATGTGTAGAAGAAGCTGTCTCTACTGAGGAAAATTCTTTAAGCGCCATTCACTTGGGAGTGGACAGAAACGATTCTTTTATATATGGCTTAAGCAGCTCACGAGTTCTGGTCTCAGATTAAGTATTCTCTGGGTAGCCAAAAAACATCTGTTTGAAGGAGAGCTAAAGTGAGAAGGCGCTGGGTTTGGATACTCCACATAAAAACATCTCCCAATGGAGAGGCCACAACAGCTTGGGATAAGAATCCCCGAAAAATTAATACGGCTGTGTAAACTGACGTTGAGTAATATCAAAAGTTCCATCAAGATCGGGAAGGCACCTCTTGGAGCATAGGTTTCATCGATATCTTGTGCCATAACAACCGCGCCGCTATTTCCGCTTTCTCTAGGTTGGACATAAAAGCGAAGCAAATGACTCCTATCGTAGATAATTTCGTTTATCATGGAATCAGCATTAACACCAACAACAACGTCAGCTTTGGAATCCAACGCAGAATAACTCTTGCTAACAGGTGCAAGACCAAATTCTACAAGTCACTCACCATTTCCGTCCTGCTATGTATATGTAGGTAGAGGCACACTATATGATGTAGAGGCATGGACGATGACAACATCTGATGAGTCTACGTTACGAGTTTTCGAGAGAAAGATTCTGCGAACGGCGAATATCGCATTCGATGGGACGATAAGCTGAACAAGTTATTTGACGATATTGACATATGTCATGTTATCCGAATGCATGAAAACACTCCAGTATCCGACGCAGTACCCGCCGGGGGAAGCAGAGAAATCCTACACTACATTAGAAAGACCAGGTGGAGAAGGACCTGGCTACACTTGGAATCTCCATTTGGCGCCAAACAGCGGAAAAGAAGAACGACTGGCGTTCAGTTGTAAGGTCAGTTATAACCGCGTATGTGATGTCTACGCCAATAAAGAAGAAGAAGAAAATAGTTTGTTATTTTAATAAAAAAAAATATTTCCGAATTATACGAATTTCCAAAAAATAATTTTATTTGCAAAAAAAACTAACAGAACGGCATATATGTATATATATTACAAAATAAAAAGATAAATAAAAAATATATGCATACATATATACATACATACTATATGTATATTTTATAAATTTTTAAAAATATATGTATAATAAAATAAAAATGTCTAAATATATTTCAGTTGTTTGATAATAAATATGTCCATGCATGTCTATATAAAAAATTTCGTGAAAAAGTAGTGCACCTTCGTTGACATAACCGCAAAGTAGTGCCACTTGACTCAGATTACAGCGCATGCGCAACACGCACCGCCTAAATTACAGTCAGCGCATGCGTATAGAGTTCAGCGCACACGCACGCACACATTCACAATACTAAAGCCACTGTGAGTAAGTGTGAATGCGTATACGCCTCGTCATGCACATTTTTCATTGCGCATCTTCATTGCACTTTATGCCCATTTAATTGCTGATTAGTTGATTTACGGCGCACAAAAGCTGAAAAATAATAAAATACGCAAAAAGCTAAACTTTATTGCATATACAAACATTCATACATATAGTGTGTGTACGAAAAAATGCCGCAATTAGCCGCGTAGACTGACAGTCAAATGAGACGCGATGCCGATGCACAGGTGCCGTTATGGCGACCGCTGCTGCTTGCCACTTTTTCACACAGTCGCTTCTAATGGACATGTTTGTTTTATGTATAGGTCTAATGTAACAATATATAGAAATTATATTACATATATGCATCGAATTTTTTTATTGTCCCGTTATGCCGCTGCTCTTGCTGTGCCGCGTTTTGCCCGCTGCTCTTGCTGTCATTGCCCACTTTAATTGCCGCTGCAATTGTAGCATAGCAATGTTAATGACAGCGTTTTTGACCTTTCCGGCTTCCTATTGGCCAGTCCAGCGCATATTCGTGTATTCTAAACACGCGTTGTTGCTTTTATTGCGTTGAAGCATGCATTTTATTGCTGTATATATAACAAGCATGAGTGTATGCGTGTGTGTGTTTTATGCGAAAATGGAGAATGCTGTTAAAAATATGGATTTGCATAGCTTTATGAGATGCGTCAAAATGCATCGCCTTCGCTCACACGCATACACACACATATGTATATAATGGGCGCCATTAAAATCTGCATTAATTAATTTTATTGACTACACATATTTTATGCGAAATCATGTTTATGTATATTAATGATTTATTAAGA
The DNA here is from genome assembly GCF_023373825.1 of Bactrocera dorsalis. NCBI lineage: Eukaryota > Metazoa > Arthropoda > Insecta > Diptera > Tephritidae > Bactrocera > Bactrocera dorsalis. The sequence continues at coordinate 21,408,770 of NC_064305.1, read as the reverse complement.
AAGTTGTACATCGATTTCGCCTGGTGGCGCAACAACTTATCGCTCATTTATGCGGTTTATATTGATGGGTTGGTCCACATAGTGAGTTTTTAATCATGCATACATATGTTACTTAGACAGTTGCAAGTATTGTTTGTTATAAATCTTGATAGAAGGTCAGTATTTTATGTCTAAGCGAAACATTTATTGCATAAAAAATGTAAAGAAGATTTACTGAGTAATCAGATTTTATATCGACAGTTATTTATTCAGTACTAGTATAGTAAATTGCAGGTTGCAGGACCTTGGATTGGAGAGCCGTCCGGCTTAGTAATTATACTATAATATATTTAGTTAAGAATTGACCTCGGTGAAATCAATTTTTTAATATTCAACTCGCATAGAGATAGAGAAGTATCGTGAAAGAAGCTGATTGCGGGAAAGCCGGAGTGCAGAACTTTTTCCGCTAAACCTAACCTTCTGCTCTCCCAGCTTTTTCACGAAAGCAACCGGAAAGCCATTCCGCTAAGGTATCAGCTTTCGCGAGGAGGGGACCCAAAAAAAGGGTCATTTAAGTCTCCTCCTCTATTGTGCGGACTGGATGGACGTCTAATCCTGTTGTTAGTGGAAAAGTCAGCTTTCATAGATGAACAAAACTGAGAAACGTTTTCGAGAAAGAATGGAAATGAATCGGAACCTCGGAGAATATAGTAGTTGTACTATGCTCAAGAGCACATGTCTTTAGGTGTTTAGCATCCCGCAACCCAGAAACAAATTTTATTCTTCTTCTTCTTCTTAAGTTGCGTAGACCACCGCTTATGCCGATTATAGCCGGTCAACAACAGCGCGCGCCGTCCGTTTTCTATTCTTTTCGTCTACGTGCCGTGCCAATTGAATATTCCGAGCGAGGCCAGTGTCCCTTCTCCACTATGGTCCTTCCAACGGAGTGGAGGTACCTTCCTCTTCCTCTGCTTCCGCCCGGCGGGTACTCTGCGTCGAAATACTTTTCAGATAGCTGGAGTGTTTTTCGTCCATCCGGACGACATGACCCTAGCCTAGCCGCGTAGCCCCGCTGTCTTTTAATTCGCTGAACTATGATCAATGTCGTCGGTATATCTCGTGCAGCTCATCGTTTTTCCATCGACTGCGATATTCGCCGTGGCCAACAGAGCGCAAAGGACCATAAATCTTTCGGCAGAACTTTTCTCTCGAAGAACATTCGCAGACGTCGACTCATCTGTTGTTGTTGACATCCGTCCAGGCTTCTCGCACCATCTAGCAGGACTGGAATTATGAGTGACCTTGTAGAGTTTGGTTTTTGTTTGTCGAGAGAGGGACCTCTTGCTTCATCAATTGACCTACTTGGATTCCCGAAGTAGATCCCCTGTTTGGCAAGGGTTATCCTATCTGCGTTGATTTCTAGGCTGACATTGTTGGTGGTGTTTACCCCGCTAACGCTGGTTCCAAGATGGACGAAATTATCTACAACTTCAAAGTTATGACTGTCGACAGTGACGTGAGTGCCCAAGCCGCGCGATGCCTGTGCGAAAACGCTGTTTGTTTGATGACAGGAGATATTTCGTCCTTGGCCCTCCGTTCACTGCCAGCCCCATGTCTTTATGCTTCCGTTGTCCGGTCTGGAGAAAGCAGAACTAATAAAAAAGTTTTAAATTAGGCTTAGCAAATAAAAAAATTGGATACACGAAAATAAGAGTTACCCAAACAACGAATAAAGTTCTCATTTTAGAGTTGCAATTTTAAGGTCTTGCCAGAGTTGCAATGCGCGCAGGGTAACTCCGCCACGGTACCTCCCTTCTAGAGAGCCGTAGAGGTTGCAATGAAGGCGGGCTTTAGACGATCAATGAAAACTTTGACTTTGATAGCATTGACTTCGACAACGAAGTAACTTAGGAGTGCTGCTGACTGACAACTTTGAATAGACCCTCCGTAAGGGTGTCGATAATGATAGCCGAATGAGATGACCGATCCAGTCATCTCGAATGAGAATGAGACGCAGAGGCCTTAAGTTCAAGCCTGCCTGTAAACGTAAATGACTGTTTTAGTTGAGGGTATGCACAAGAAGATATCGACGGTCGCGGCTCTTCGCAGCTTCTTTATTATGCGATCGTAGTTATTTCAACAATCTTTATCTTACTTCGATTGGTGTAGGCTGCTGCATTCGATGAGATACAATTTTAAGGCAGGCGAAGTGTTGAGGACCGTAGCCGAGCTACGCTACTAAGGCGTATACCATCAATGCCCTCCTATAGAGGTTGTTCATTGAACCCGAAGATTTTTGACATGCGGCTCCATCGGCGCCGCGAATGTGGCCACATGGCATTGCATGTTGGCACGGTGTTTCCCCTCGTTATAAAGTGAAATATCGATATATTAGTCTCAGCTGCTGCTGTCTGAAACCGAGCTCTCAAAGTGACAAAAAATTGGAGGCCAAGGTCACGCGTGTTGTGTCGATGATGTGTAATGCCTAAAGAGCGCAATCAATCCATCCACTAAGCACAGGGCCTTCGCAACTACCGGTGGTGCATTTTTTGTGACATGTTTGGTAAATGTAGAGCCTCTGACTATCAGGGTGAGTAAACATTCCTACTACATATGTCTATTTGTCAAAGATTCAGTGCCCGAATTCGAAGGTCTCGGAAAATTGTCTGAGCTGTAACTTTCAGTATACTCTTGAAGCTCTTTTGTTTCCGGATGAATTTTATTCCGTTTTGGCACCCTATATGCAGCTCTTCTAGCAAATAACTTACTGATCAACGTTGGAATGCCATGCCAAAATAAATCGCTTGACCATCGTCCTTGCAAGTATCGCTATGACGAGGTAGTGCTGGAACGAAACTTCGATATTATAAACATTGTATGAAAGCGACTTATAGAATGGCAAACATGGCAAAAAAAAAAAAATGACTCTCATGGAGTTTGAAAGGTAAAAGCAAATTTCTTTAGTTTTAAAGTTAAAAAGAATGCTTTATGATTGGATTAATACCATTGGAGATTGGAGATTAAATTCTCCATCGTCGACATTGATCCTCGGCTAATTCCTTGTAATGGTTGTGATTGTAGCACGGTCAGCGATTTGTAGTAGTGGGTTGTATTAGTGGGAAAATAGTTCAGCGGCGACATTCTCTTCATGCAGTCTTTTAACATGACGTATATTGGTTAATGATTATTGGTAATGATTTTGTGATAAAATCGATCGCCTGGACTGGCTAGTCGGTTATGACGGCCTTGTCATCAAGTATGTGAAGTCTAAAAACTCCGAAATATCTCTATAATTAGGCGCTGAAAGCGTTTTAGGGGGGCTTTTCGTAGCCAAACATCATATGATTCAGGTTCTTAAGCCAACATCATAGGAAGTCAGCTGCATATAGTAACAAATGGCGCGGTAATTGGCAGTTATTTACCTAATATCATCGGGATGCATTGACCATCTGAATGAAAGACTTTTTGAAGTTCAATTCTTCAGTTTAATTAACAGTTCAAATTCTGACCGTGCAGCTGTTAACTTTTGCGGCGATAATTATCGCGGACGGGTGTATGTAGCCGGGTCGGTCGTGATGATGCTATGAACCATAAATGTATTGATTCGAATTCAAAGTGTTGGCGGACAGGTAATTTCAGCTCTTCAACTCTTTAACAATGTGGCTCTCTGCGAAGTGTTGATGTGTAGAAATGCTTAGCGTTGTTAGTCGTGTTATTGGACACGGTGTATGTATTTAGGGTCGACAATGTGCCTCTCGCGAAAGTCTGTAACTAGACCATGATGTCCGAGGAAGTCAGCGTCTAATATGGCCTGTGAGACTTCTGCTATAATAAAATTCCATAGGAATTCGCGGCGTAAATTCAGGCTTAGCTTCAAGAAGAAAAAGATGCGGCAAACAGTTGCATTGAAATAGGGCATGCTTGAGCCTCGTTGACCTAAGAATGATAGAAACACCTGCCCTCGAATCAATTTAAAAATGCATGTTGACTGATGTATCGTGAACACAAAATCCAAAACTATGCTAGCTGAACTGCTTGCTACCAAATTTAGCGTGGTGCAAAGGATGTGTGAATTACGGTTAACAACGTAGATCTGGCGCGTCATCGGCCCTTAGAGTTTTCGTTACCCAAAAGCTAACAGACTTGCTTTGAGAAAGTGGCGATTTCAGTTTGTAAGGTTGACTTTCAGTGAAATTTTCAATTAGCTTTTGGCGTATGTATAGTACGATGGTGTGCATTCCCATGACTTTCGCTGGAGAGACACTCGCGAGCCTGATTTAGATTTTTTGAGAGAGTAAAAATATGCCTCACTATTATCTTCTGACATCGTTGAGAGCGGAATCCGTGGCAAGAAAATTTTTGTAGAAGCGGCATTCGCAATATTTTCACCAACAGTTACAAGTGTGATACCGTTTAGGCTTATGCTGAAAAATCGTTGAAAAATGTTAAAAAGCATTGGGGTCACCAGATTGACGGTTAACACCAGGAATAGCTTTTACCTTTACAAAATGGAAACCGGGTGAAAAAAGTTAGCCAGGGCACTAGTTTTTCATATTTAAAGAAAATCTGTGTAAATTCATTGAAATCAGTTTTCGTGCTACAATGTTGACTAGTCCAAAAAACAATATAAAAACATGTATATATAAAAAAAAATTAAATTGTATATTTTTTAATTTTTTTTTATTAGCTTATAGTACGTTTTTTTTAATAACATTGTGGCGGGAAAGAATATTAAATGATCAGTATAGTTGAAAAAATGCCCTTAGCAAATTATATATAACAATTACTACCATTTTGCTTTGGGCAAAGTTCGTCAGTTATTGCCTGCCGGAAGTGCTACAAATAAATTTTGTGAATTGCAGAACAAATGGCAATGAATTGACACCTCTTTCTGTACTTCTTTTTGTGAAGTGGCTGGCGCTAGTTATATTTTTTTGCTTAGTGCCAAATATCACTTGAAGCAGTCGCAGAACATAACTTGAAACCTTTTTCTGTTTCGATGAAGATAAGTGTATATTAATATTTATGTATTTATTATATATATATTAGTATTTATTATATACATAATTATATTTTTATAGTACTTATTTATATATGGTTGCAAGTAACTGCTCCAATATTTGTGTTTTTTGCATGCTTGACTTGAAATGACATAAGCATTAACGCTAATTTGGTATAACACTCAATCATTTCATTCGTTTTGTTGCTTTACTCGCCCTTTTTAATATTTTGTTGCAAACACTTGCTCGCCATTGAACTCTTATTAGCTACAGTTCCGCTTTAAAGCGCCGACAAGCGCTGCTCGGGCGGCACAGAGGGGCAAAACGATGATCGATTGTGGAGAAACAAAGAACTTAAGGCACAAACTTGAGTGCCACAGGCAAGTGAATGGATGAGTGAATGAAGCGCTATGTGTACATACATATATATTATATATATAATAAGATATACATAAATATATATGCGTGTTTGTGTGAATGAATGACTGCATATGTGACCTTGACAATAAGAGCACTTTGAAGCTGACATAAAATATGGCAAGTGCACGAAAAATTATCAAAAGTCGAACTATTACACTTATATACAGACATATTTTTATATTTATGCCAGCATGTGCATATGTAGATGTATAGCGCGAGAGGTCTAGGGCTAACGACGCTGCTTGATGAGGCGCAGCAAATGTCAAATATTTAAGTGGCAAAATAATTATTTAATTTTGTTGAACATTTTTGTGTTTGTTACTCATATTTTTATAATCGCTTTTCGAAATCAACGCTTCTAATAGGAAAATTGCTCCGCGACAAGTGGCGGAAGATGGTAAGAAACGAGCAAAAATGCAAAAGAAATCCGAACCACACAAAGCCTTTATGGGTGCGCAGTGGCAATAAAAGAATAAAAACCCACAGCATGCGCATATGTGTTTGCATGTGTGTGTGCCTGTGTTTGTATGAGCATTACCTCAAGCATTGCGCGCTGAATTCATTTCCAAGTGAGCGCAATTTGTTACTCCGCTTGCGATTGGCAACATTGAACTTTTAATAACTAAAGCATACGTGCTGTTATTGTTGCTGGCATAGTTGTTGTTGTTATTGTTGTTGTCACTGCTGGCTAATGGCTGACTGCTGTCGCTTCTGCCACAAATTGGTTTACCATTATCTCATAAAAATCGCTGCGACTGTTTGGCGGGTAAAGTTGCAGCGCAAACGTGCCACATATTGTTGACGGCAAATTGTTATACATTTTATATGGTTGCACCATGCATGTGTCTGTATGTGTGTGTGTGTGCGGGTATAGAATGCAGACTAATAAAGTATTTATTGCCTTAGGCTATAAAGTAGTGTACAAGTGATATTAAATCGACGCAAAACAACAGCAAAAGACGCACAAAGGGGAGAGTAACAACAATTTCCACTCCCACAAATTGAATACACGATTTAACATGATTTTTACTTAGTTAGACAAATACAAATGCATATTTTTACGTTTTGTTTCTGTTTTCTATTGCTTATGTCGCATTGTTGTTAGCATTTTTAGCATATGAATACATGCTACCCGCGGCGCGCATTTCAAAGCGGTGAATCGATGAAGCGAAGAAAATGAAAAACAAATTTCGAACAATGAACTTCCTCATTATCATATTTAAATAAAACAAAATCTTGTAATAATAATTTTTTTTCGTAGTTCAAAATATTTTAATATCTTTTTTTTTTATATGAGAAATTGTTTGCAATGTATGTTATAAATTCCTGAGAACAAGTTTTTTTTGCTAAAAATCAATTCAAAAAATCTTAGAATAAATTCTTATCAATATACATTGCGACAAAAAGGTACTCGGAAGTAGTAAATGAAACGCCAAATATTTAATTAGTAATCTACATATGTATATTTATTTTGTCGTCTTGAAAGTAATCTCCACCATATGTAATACACCTTTGGCAATGACTTTTCCAGTCCTCGAAACACTTTTCATAAGCACTTTTTGGGATGGCCTTCAGCTCCTTCAGTGGATTTTTTTTTTCTCTTCCATTGACTGAAAACAACAGTTTGGGGAACAAGAGAAAATCATTTTAAGCCAATTTGCTGAATACGGTGGTTAATCTATGGTATTCATTGCGTTTTTGGCTTAAAATTCGGTCACAATAGTGTCTTGATGCGTTGGTACATTATCATCGTGTAAGATCCATGAATTGTTCTTTCGCAATTCCAGCCATTGTCGACGAATGTTCTCAGGCAAACATCTCAATGCTGTTAAATAGAACTCCTTATTGATCTAATATTCCTCCGAAACAAATTCATGATGCACCAAACCACGAATATCGAAAAAAATGAGCAGCACCTTAAATTTTAGGCGGCTTTGGTGTTTTTTTGTTTCATTCCGATTATTATTGACTTGTCTGACATGCAAGACTCATAAACCCATGTCTCATCGGCAGTTATAATGCTCTCCATGAATGTGAGATCGGAATTCGCAGGATCAAGCTTGTCCAAAAAGACCAGTTTGCTATACTTTTTTTGAAAACAATTCAGCTTTATTGGGACGAGTCGGGCAAGAACGCGTTTCATACCCAAAACATCCAGGAAATCATTCGGACTTGCGAGAGATTTCGAGCTCTCTAACACTTGCTGGACGATTTTCAAGTACCACATTCTTCACTTTTGTAATATTTTCATCAATTGAAGAGGTCCAAGATCGTTCGAAACGGGGCATGTCTGCAACGATCTCTCGACCGTATCTGAAGGCATTATACCACTCGTATGCTTGCGTTTTTGATAAAATCTAATCACCGTAATTCTTTTCCAACATTCCCAACGATTCCGCATATGAAATTTGGTTTGAAATACAAAATTTTAGACAAAGACCAAACTCTACAAGTCCCTCATCATTCCCGTTCGTCAAAAAAAAATTTTTTTGGAAGATTAATGGTCCTTTACGCATTGATTTCTTCGAATACCGCAGTCGTTGGATAGATGAGCTGTACGCCATATGCGGCAACATTGACATAGTTCAGCGAAATAAAAGACAGCGGCTGCGCTGACTAATTCATGTTGTCCGCATGGGCATGGACATGGTCTATTTAAATTTTACACGCAAACTGATTCGATTAATATTTTCTTTTTCTAGCTAAATACAACATTTATATAACCTTTCGTGTGCAGTTTGATCTCCATATGCCAATTAGTTGACAGCTGTATTATGAAGGTCATAAGCATTTGAATGCACATTAGGTCAAATGAGCGTTTTTTCTGTGCAAAATTAATAACGATTACAAAAGTAAGGATTTCAGAAGCAGGAGTAACTGTATTATAAAAAGTGGAAATTAACCCTCTAACGACCAAAATTTAAAATTACTCCTTTTGCAGCCATTAATGAAAACAATACATTGTTTAATTTATTAATTTTATTTGTACTGAAACAATTAATTAATCACATAAATCTAATTCATTACGTAAATTTAAATTAAAAAGTTCCTCTTCAGTTTCATTAATGTCATCATCTTGGTTGTTAAGTTGAAAGTCTTCTATGGGTTCGCTGCAACATAATAGTTCAATGACTTCAGGAAGAAGTGTGATACGTTTCCTCTTTTGAATGCGTTTACTTAAAAAAAATGTGGAAATTAATGGATCTGATGTATCGATAGCCCTATTAAATATGTCTAATAGGTTATTGATGCGGTTGTTTCTACGAGCGTGATGTAATCTATCGGCTTTGTATATTTGATGTCGCGATTTAACAGCTTGTTCTCCAAAAAACCCCATGGGAAGTGCAGTATTTTCTATTATTTCTCTTGAATGCATTAGTACTTAATGGACTGTAGAAGTCATTGGCAGCCAGGGATATAGCTCCTGAAAACGTTTTGCTGTTTGAAAGCAATATATTTCAAATTTGCTTGCATTGATTTCAAACTCGCAGGATAGACAAATCAAAATTATTTTGAAACGAAATATAAGGTCTTCGTCAACATCAGTTATTTTAGAAAAAATAGTGTGTTTAGTAAAAGCTCGACGAGCAGTGTTCCCATCATTTGTGGAACCGGAGCCTCCTACTCTGGGCATATCTACGCGAAATCCAACTTTTTCCAAAAATCGTTTTGAATGTCTACTTTTCTTTTTAAGACAGATAACTTATCTTCTCCTCGTATCTGCCACTTTTGTATTTTGCATTTATAGCCTAAATGTAATAGAAATTCAAAAAATCTAATCCAACAATGAAGGGGGCTAATTCCAAATTTTAAGGTTTCCTCTTTTGCATGAAATACTTCACTTTTGTAATCACACGTGTTCATAAAGTCCTTAGGTGTAGCACCACAAATGGAACAAGCTTGGTTTGATCTAGTCCCAGTTATAATATTTAAAACTTTTCCATCAATTAGTGTTAAAAATAATTTAAAGGATACTTCCACAGATTTTCCATCACCAATTCATATTGTTAGGGTTTTCAAGGCATTAATCTCATTTTTTAATTCCAGGTGCTCCTTTAAAATCACTTCTTTTGTTTCTTTTATGTACTCTAGTTTAATGGGACGGCAAAATCTTACAGACTGCGGTGTGCGGCTGTTCCAAATTGGGTTACCCGATGAGAGCAGTAACCTTAAGGGAATGACTGTTGTAGCTAATAGAGAGCTATCGCTGCTATTTGACGAACCTGGCTCATTAAATGTTTTCTTAAATTGAGCTTGACCAGTGCTACTATCAAATCCGTAGCTTAATATCAATTCAGAGATTACAAAATTTGTCTTCTCTTTGCATATCAACAATTTTTTAAGCCGTATGTTGTAAAATATTTCGAAACGGAACTTTGGCTAGGATCTCACTTGCTTCTATACCCTCAGGTCGACATTTTAATTTTGCGGCTGTAATTTTGCTATAATGAGGATATACATATGTCGCTGTTCCTTTTTTTGCTTCCATCGCGTATTGCATTATATTGCTCTTTTGAAAAATTATGCTCAAGAAGGAAAGCTAAAGCCTTATCCACTGAATAAGGAATTGGCTTTTTGGGATCGTCGTTAACAAATTTCCGCATTTTTGATGGCCTTGTTGGACTTTTCATGCTTTCTTTTAGGACTGCAGCCAGATCAGTATCACCTTGTGTACGAGCCGATGTTGCTGCTGCACGAACTAGAAGATTAGTATTAGCTTTTTTAGCTGATAGGTCGGCAGCTTCTTTTCTTTTTCCGAAATCTGATTTGGCGCTGAATGGCAGACGTGGACGTCCAACAGTGGTAGGTGGTGCTTTTTTAAAAATGTCATATAACACAAAATTTGTTTCAGTATTAAGCCACGCCTTATTTTGTTTTTTAAAGGTATTTATGTTTCTGTGAGATTTTTCCCACTTTGTTGCCAATTTTACGCACAAAAATGTAATATTTGCGATATATGTTTCTCAACTTCATCCGAAAGTATATTAACTTCAATTTTGCCAACTACATATTTTAAAATAGCATCAAACTTTCCTTTTTTGTGCATTCTTATCAAACAAATCAGCTTTTTTTATGCAGAGGTTTCCTAAACAAAAATAGATAATACTCGTTAAACGCAAAGAATAGCAGTTTAAACAAAATGCAAATAACTCATTATTTATTACTTTATTTATATTATCAATTTGAAAGGGGTCAAATGGGGTCAAAATTTTTAAAGGCTTACAGCAATCAAAGTTTTAGATAAATTCTACAGTTTTAAGGTTATGTAAACTAATGAATTATTATAAAGCATAGCGACATACATATAAGTCAATGTTAATTAAAGCTTGTAGCTTTATTTTCCATTTTCCACTAATGAATTATTATCAACACAATTCGATAAACACACTCTTAAAGATTACAAACCACTATTGAACTTGCAATCACATTTGTTGAAAGATTTGCATCGATTGACTTTGACGCACACGTGTGTAACGGTACTCTATATTTAGCACAAACAAAAATCACGCGTCTTTGTTTTGGAGTATTGCCAATTAAAAAACAACAACAACAAAAGTAAAACGGCACTTTGATTCTTATCACTTTTGCTCATTTGACCTAATGTGGAATGGCATAAAACTCTTAGTGAATGTTCTGAAGTCAGCCGAATTATTCACCTTTGTTAAAAGTCGCCGAGTTGACATCATAAAGATAGCAGAGGTTTTAGTTAATTTTTTAGGTATGAAGAATGAAGGACTCGTACTGAAAGACCTCTTTTTACCTCTTGTCGCATTTTTTACAGTTTTGGCAACCTTAAATTGTGGCTTTTAATTATTTCAATATTTTTTTTCATTAATTTTTTTAAGTTATACAGTTAATTAAGTCATATTAACACATTCTGTGAGGTAACTTAAGTTTTCTACTATTTTTTGGAGCAAAAAATTTCAAGAATTTTAATTAAATTGTTAATGCATCTGTTGAAATATTTATTTTAATTGCCAGCATGTTGACCCACCCAAATATGAGTATAAGCCACTGAACAATAGTTAACAAGAGCGAGCAAGGATAGTCCAACATGCCTCAGCATGTTTAATTATTAGCTAAGTATCATTTAAATGCTTACTTATGCACCATATACATATAAATATATGCATGACCGTAACATTCCGAAAAATGAGTACATTGCTTAACCTTGACAATAACTTAGCTAATCATCAATACAAAATCTGACAGCAGTAATAAAACAATGCATCGGGGGTCATTTGCATACTGCTTACAAAAAATATTTGAAAATTGTTTAAATAATGGTTAGTTGTTGAATGTGGTGGTGGTTGGTATTTAAAATATATACAATTATACTCGTGTGTGGAATTATGCTCATATATCTTATTTATACAGTACTATTGATTTTCTTTAAACTTTTAATATTGAGTTTGGACATAGTTTTGAAGCATAAGGCTAAAGCTAAGCTAAGGTCTACGTCTAAGTAATAAAGACGAATGATAAATATTATGATAACTACAAAGTTCAAGAAAAATATTTCGATATTGATATGAAACTCACCATTACCATTTCTATTATGATTACTATTAAGATTACTATTACGATTAAGGTTATTATTACCATTGCTATTCAGATTACTATCAAGATTGTTGTTATCATTGCCATTGCAATTATTATTACGATCATTATTAAAATTAAAATTACTTACTACCATTATCATTACGATTACCGTTATGTTACCATTAGTTTTAAAATTACCTCTCAAATTTCATTACGTTAAAAGTATTATGAAAACGATTGCGGTTACGATTAAGATTACCATTACGATTACCATTTTGATTACCATTACCATTACATTCACCATTAGTATTGCTATTACCACCACGATTATCAATAATATTACGACTACCATCATTATTACGAGTGACTTCACCATTACGAACACAATTAATATTACAAGTATCATTACCATTACTATTAATATTACGATTATAATTACCATTACTTAATTTTAGTTAATATTACAAGTAATTATTATTACAATTACCATTACCATTATATTAACTATTAAAACTACGATTATAATTATTAATCCAATTATCATTAATATTACGTTTACGATTACAATATGACTCTATAGCCTGTTTACATTCCCTAACTTTCTTAATTTCATTATACTAAAAATATTTTTAGCCAAACGAACTCTATCTCACAATCTATTTGTATTATAGGTCAACGATTACTATTTCGATGACAATTACTAATATAATTACTCTTTTGATTACTATTACGATGCCTATTTCGATTACCTTTACTATTACGATTATCATTATCACTACTATTACGATACCTAATTTGATTACGATTATTATTAATTGTCATTACGATTTCACAAGTATTAAGTGTACTATATCATAACGATTCCATTTCCTATTAAAATTACGATTAAAATATAATTAACCTCATTTACTGTTATTTATCATGGAAAGCTTTTATTCGAAAATTTCATATTTATTGTATGAATAAGAAATCGAAAGAGAAAATTTAAATAAAATTGCATTCCTCTTCTTTATAAACTTTCCAAAGTCCACAACTGCAATCGTCTTGTGGTTACTTAAATTCAAAGCAAATGAATACCATTACAATTACTATACGAAAGAAAAACCATCGAGGATATGAAGTTGCTACAGGAAATTGCAAGAATATAAACAAAGTCTGAAGTATCATGGAAGAAAGCAAATAAAGTAAATAAACTTGCTTTTCGCCAACTAAAAGGCTCCAATATCCTTTTCTATAATTTATCATAATTTTGTATTTAATTTTCCAACTTCAAACTTCTTTATTTACTTTTTTGTGCACCTTTCCAACTACCTTTCTCATAAAATATTTCATCTCACTGTCATAATCAAATTCGTTTTCATTTTTCCTCAGCGACTTATTCAATGAACTGTCGTCGTCGTTGCTCCTTTGATAAACTTCTTTTACAAATAATGGCAAATGAAGTTCTATCATACAAAGATCGAGATGCGTACTGATTGCATAAGGGAATAAATAGTTGGCGGATACAATCAAGAAGGGATACTCGTATATTGTAGCAGAAACGCAATGCGGGCAGACAATCTGCAAGCGATGACTTTACATACCATATAATGTTATGGTGTCTCCTGAAGACGGAAGAGTGAACGCTTACAAGCTGAGGTGCGTTAATATGATAACCTTCGAACTGAGAGTAGCTTCTGTGGGCAAAATAATGTTTGTGGCTTGAAAAAATAATATTTTCAATCAAAGGAAAGAGTAGAAAAATATAGTTTTGGTGGAGGAAACGTTGAAGAAATAAATGAGAGTAATTACGAAAATTTTTGGAAATTATATGAAAATCAAATAAAGAAGATAGCTCAATCTAGAGAAGAAAGTAAGAAAAAAAGAAACAGGTATTGTAGTAAGTGAATTTGTGCCGATGTTTTGAGATTTTTGAAGATCAGTAGTACTGTTTCAAAAGAGCCGAAAACTGGAAGGTCAAATAATTTTTATTTTTTACTTGAGTTGAAATCTCTTTATCTCCTATTGATTTCTTCACAGTTTGAGAGCAACTGTTATCATTAAAATCTTAAAATATATTTTAAAGCATATAATGTAATAACAATATTTTGCATAATCTAAAGCAAGTCGTTGTCGATTATAATAGTAATAGGTAATTTGGTCTGGCCAGTTTGTTTATCTCACCAGATATTTGTATAATGATTCAATGATTCCTAGAACTGTTATGATAACAATTACTATTACGATTATTGTCAAAATTACCATTACAAATACTATTACGATTATAATTAAATTTAACATTACAATTACATTACATTATGACTATGAAATAAAATTACCAACACAATTACTATTACGATTACTGTTTCAATTACTATAACTATTACGATTACTATAACTAATACAATTATAATTAGAATTACTATTGCGATTATAACTAAAATTACCATTACAATTACTATTACGATTACTATTTCAATTACTATACTTATTACGATTACTATTTTAATTACTATATTAACTATTCACTATAACGATTACTATAATTACTATTACGATTATTATTCAATTACAATTAAGATTATTACGGTTAGTATTTTAATTACTATACTTATTGAGATTATAATTAGAATTGCCGTTATAATTACTATTATGATTAATTTTTCAATTACTATAACTATTATGAATGCAATTTGAATTACGCTTATAATTAGAATTACCATTGTAAATATTATCACCATTCCCATCCCGATTATTATTTAAATTACCATTACCAATATGATTATTATTTCGATTACTGTTACAATTATGATTAGTTTTACAATTATCATTATTATTACTAATAAAATTAATATCTCAATCTCTTAAAATATAGTATTGTGTATTTTCAGAAGAGGAATTCTCCAGCTAGTCCTTGTCGATTATATTTCTAGTATTTGGTTACTTCTATTATAAGTATTCCAGTACCTATGCATGCCGTCACAACAACAAAATGTGCTTTTTATTTCTTTTAAGTACATGGCAATTACTTTATATGACATAACTTGTTAAACCAGAAAAGCCCTTTAGGACGCAAATTTCCTGTAATTCACACATCATCGAAGACTTCCGGCGAGTAAAGATTCTCTTCATGTCAAATACTGCAGTAAAAAGTTATAATAAATTGCTGCTGTTGGGCAGCGCGGCCAATAAACTTGCTAAACTCAGTGAACTCATAAAGGCAAGCACGCTTTTAGGCGCACATCATATATAACTTGTTCATATATGTAGATATATAAGAAAACTGAAATAATCAAAAAAGTCGCACATACTTATTTTCTGAGCCGCGCCGCAATCTGTGGCGTTGGCCAAGTCCAAAGTTTTTGGCAAACTTTCTTTGACGACCACAAAAGCAAAAAACAAAAATTAAAAAAAAACAACTTGCAATAAGGGCAGCCAATTCCAGCGGTAGCACAACACGCCCAAAAGAATTTTCGTTGAGAAAAAATAATGCCGGCAACGGAAAAATAAAAATATTTTAAGTAGCAGTAGTAAGCAATTAAAAAGTGCTCATCATGCCGGTGGGTGTGGCCGGCAAGTGACCAGAAAATATTAAATTCAGCGAAGAAGCAGCAGCAGAGAACAAAATAAAGAAAAGACGCAAGTAAATTGCGAAAATTTTCGATAATGCGCAAAAGTTGCTTAAAGTTATCGCTAAACTTAAATGGGATTTTATTATCGCCGAGCAGCCGCTGTATTAGTTGGTGTATTAGTTGCTCTGCTGAAAGTATGTATGTGTGCGGTTAAGTTTGCCGGCTGGCTAATATTTTTCGTGCCCGGAAAAGTTTGCATCCATTCTTGGCGCTGATGTCAGCGGACGCGTCACTTGCCACAGCTAAATAAATTTTTCTTCCTCAATATAACTAGAAAAAAGCAAAAAAGTCAAGAAAGAAAGCTTTCATATAGTATTGGCTAAGAATGAGCAGTTGAAGTGGGGTATTAAAAGTGCTCATAAAAATAAATCCGGGCGTGTCGCTTTCTTTACTGACACTGCCACTCCTCATATTCGCACTCTCATGACGCTTTTTTCACTCGCCTTACCGTTAAATACCGTTCTTAGTCTCTCTTACAGCTTTGTGCTCCCTAAATACCATCCCTCGCCGATTAGCATCATTTTTCATTTTGTTAAGCAGTTCGAGCACATTCGTTGCATGCTTTGTGGCTGCTCATATTTAGTCCATAGCTTTGCTAACTTTTACCGCTCCCACTTTGCCATCATGCCCTCATTTTGCGCTCTTTTCCATTTCGGTATGGTTTATTTTTGCGATTTTCCTGCGAATCGCCTGCCAACTTGGCACTTTTTACCGTTAATGATGCGATTTCCTCGGCGCTTGTCTCTCATTATTTGGCTTTGTGCCGCTTTTGCTGTCCAACGCCTGTTGGCCACATGCATAAGCCGCGCGTAAGTGGCTGGCATATGGTTGCTTGTATTTAATTGGATTTCAATGTAAGCTGAAGCGTGGACAATTAAGATACATGCTCACATATACACGTCTAAGTATATATGACACGAAGTTTTAAATAAGCATTTATGACTTAAAAAATTTAAGAATAGCCTTAAGTTTGCTGGCGACGGCGCGAAAGTCTGCCTTTTGCTTTTTGAAACCCTTAGCGTCCATTAAAAGTAGTTAAAAATGTGAGATAAACCCATTTTCATAAGGTAAAAAAATATAATCTAAACCGTAAGCTTTGTGATTTATTTCACGAAGATAGTCGGATATCCAAGCTTAAGGCACGTCTGCTCCATCATCATAGAAAGGGGGATCCGGTTCGCCATCTCCTGGTGTTATGCTCTCGCTGTCATTCAGCAGCCTGAATAAGTGTTCCCTCCATAATTTTAGTATGTTCTGTAGTATGTTCACATTAGATCACCCTGGTGGGGGTTTTATAGAGTACGCTCAGATCTTGAAACCATCTGTTAGCCGCAACATCTTTTCAGCACACGCATTTCGGCCTCTCTCTTTTTTGTCTGCAAATTTGTCTCGCTTCCCTCTTCAGCTCTCGGTATCAAACCCATCCCGGCAAGGTTGGACAATATTATTAGGTATGTACATCCTTTATCTAGTTTGCCAAACTCTCCAAATGTATATAAATCTCGTTTCGATTACTCTTTCTCTTCCTTCAGTCTCGTTCCCTTCGTTATACAATTTATGTAAGTTTGACTTTTCTTGCGTACTTGTGGCAAGGCACCCGAGCTCATGGCACGTCTATGAGATCATGCATTCTATACTATTAGAGTGGCTGCGAGCTCAGGTCTATAGCTCTCTCCCTATTAGAGTGGCTGCATACCTCTCTAAAAGAAACCACACTTCGGAGAAGTACATCTGTTGCTTTTTTAATGGTTGCCTCTTCTACTTAAAAGACATGCCATGGTACGAAACGGTAAGTCTAAATTTTTTAATTAAAGCTTCAGAAGGAACAGAAGTCTTCGGGGAAGGTTCATACTGAATTTATATTTGTAGCTTTAAGTGCGAGTTTATAATTTAATATTTTAGATAAATTTTAGATTTGCTAGCCTCGAATGAGAGACCCCTTTTGATTCTATCAAGCGTACTGCGTGAAATATTAAAGCCCACAATCAGCAAACGGGTTGGGGTTTAGGCAAGGAAAATTAATAACTGACCAGGTATTCAGCGTGCGTCAAATCTTAGAAAAGATCCGTGAAAAGAGGATTAACACACAGCATCTTGCGACTTTTTCAATCTAATTCGACCTCAAAAACCGGGACATTAGTTTTGCTTTCTTCAGACTGGATAAGAAAGCGAAGTAAATGGGTCTGGCTGTGAACGAAAGCAAGACCGAATATCTCCTGTCATCAATCAAAGAGTCGTCGCACTCGCGCCATGGCACTCACGTCATTGTTAATAGTCATAACCTCGCAGTCGTAGAAAATTTCGTCTATCTTGGAACCAGTATTAATAGCAACAACAACTTAGTTAAATAGATAGTTCTGCGAATTAAGAGACAGTGGCTACGCTGGCTAGGTCATGTGGTCCGAATGGAGGTGCTTATTTGTCGGAGCCGCTAATATCAGAGCACTATAGCATATATCTGCCATACAAACTAACCGATCGAAATATGTTTTTCAAGTTCTTGTGTGGGGAATTTTTGTATTTGTCAAGGTTTAGTCAAATTAGAATATTATGTTATATCAGACATCCCAGAGCGGACTACTAAAGCATATAGCTGCCACTGAAACCGGCCGATTATAAACAGAAAAAGATCATTTTATGGTCTTTTGACGTAAAAATATACCCGCGACGGGTATTATAATTTCGGTGTTAATGAAGTTAACCGTTTTTCTCGTTTGTGTATCATTTATAGGATCAGCACCTCGGTTTACGACTCTTTGAAAATGGGATATCAGATCAGGCAAATACGGAGGCTAGTTAATGAGATAAATACGCTTTTTTCATCAAAAACTCGATTCATACTATTAGCTTTCATTTAATTTTTGTGAAACAAACAGCATACAGACCTTTCTTTTTCGCAAGTCTACATTTAAAATTATCAAAATATATTTTTTAACTCGTATTTAAGCCCTGATCCAAGATTCTGTAGTAATGCACCATACGCTACCCATAATTTCGTGGACTTACGAGGGCTGCTATATAATGAAATTTCTGGGCCTATTTATCAGGATCGAAAATGTTTTTTTTTTCGTGGATTTGGCTCGTATTATGGAAGACCCACACGGTCGATTGCTGTTTTGTTTCGGGGGGGGCTCATACACATAGATCCATGATTCGTCACCTGTGACGATCTTATATAAACGTCCTTTTGAAGCACCGCGATCGTATTTTTTTCAGCATTTCTTTACATCAATCCACAACGAGCCTTTTATTGAGCGTTGTCGAATTGTGCGGAATCCAACGAAAACAACCTTTTTTACGGCCAGGTGTTTCATGCAATATCGAATGTATGCTGGTGGGAGAAATGCATAGGCATCCTCTATCTGAAGGTATGTTACATGACGGTCTTGCATTATCAGTTTTCACGTGCGGCATCGATGTTTTCTGGCACAACGGCTGTTTTTGGACGACCTTTCACGGAATTCGTCATTTGAGCGAGCGTCTACGGCCACGATTGAATTCGTTGTACCAGTTTTTTCACAGTGCTATAAATGGTGCTTCATAGCCATACAAAGATTTTAGTTGCATCGATGCACTCTTGTCGTGATAATCCACGTCGAAAGTTGTGAAAATTGATCGCACGACAAATGTTCACGAGTTAATTTCCAATTATGCCGAGATGAATTTTTTAATTCCCTGTAAATAAAACAATTCACGATTAAAATGTCAAAACGTTCTGAGTGATGTTATGCTAAAAAATGTCAAACTTTTCAATGGAAATGTCAGATTGCCACCTGGCAACACTTAGTGTATGCCTAGTCCAGAAATATATATATGGCAACCCTACGTATTTCACCATTTCTTCCCAACTACTGGCTTCTGGAAGACCAGGGTGGGGGGGGGGGGGGGGGGGGGGGGGGGGGGGGGGGGGGGGGGGGGGGGGGTGGGGGGGGGGGGGGGGGGGGGGGGGGTGGGGGGGGGGGGGGGGGGGGGGGCCTTTGGTCTTCATTTAAAGCCTCCCGACATTTGTGGTTCGATTCAGAATTGCAAGTTTCCTTTCAATCAGCATTCCATCAATCGAAAGAGTCTCACTAAAAATTTCTAGTTGACATTTGCGTCATGTATTTGTTGTAGCATGACTGCCATGGACAAATAACAACAAGAATATTGTCGAATATATTCGTAAGAAGAATTCAGTGTTTGTAAAGAAAAAATGAATGAAAAAAGTTGATACGAATCGAATATGGAGAAAAAGGTGAACACAAATCAAAATGTATTGCCACAACAAATGCCATTAGACTACATTTTTGGCAATGTTTCTGCGTTGATCTACTAGCATTTGAGTTGCGCCTCAGCGCACCGCGCCGCCAGCTTGCGCACCTACGACCCAAGCGCATGCGCGTATTAACCTAAATTCTTAGGCAAAAACCCCGAAAAATCAATTCTAAACACAAGAATCAAACGAATTTTATATTCGCACTTTTTGTTGTTGTAATTTGTGTTGCTGAGCTGATTGGCTGCAATAAACATGCTGTATGCGATGCGATTATATTTATTGGTGCGCTGGTGTCTATACACAAGTGTGTGTGTGTTTGTAATTGCTGTTGCCATTAAGGTTGTTTACACTGCGATCGACTGAGGAATTGTTGCACGCGATTTGTGGCCGCATAATCACCTGTCGTTGTGAGTGCATTTGCGCGTTGTTGTTGTTACATTTGTTGCAAGCGTTGATTTTGAAGCAAGTGCGCGTTGTTGTTGCTGTCTTCATGCTGCTGCTAGTCGTGGCGTGTTTTAAAAGATCACCAACAAGCAGCAGCAGAAACTGCAACAGCAAAAACAACAATTCGTTTAGTAACAACTAGAAGCCAGTATTAAAACGATGGCATAACCTGAAGTGCAACAACAGAACTACAACATAAATCGGCAAATCGGTTAAGAGAGCAATCAGTGACAGAACAATTGCAACTGCAACTGGCTGAGGCGCTGCAGTGCGGCAACAACACTTGCTATTGTGGTAAAAACGAACGCAGCACAAATATACACACAGGCATGGATCTGTTGGGCGCAGAAGAAGCGGCCAGACTTGCCGACGGACCGTAAAATGAGAAATAAATCGAAAAAGGCGTAACACAACAACAATAGCAATAATAAAAATGCTAATAAAAAATTACAAAAACAAGAAAAAAGTTAACTTCGACTGCACCGAAGCGTTAATACCCTTCATAGGTGCATTTTCCATAGCATTAAGATGTCAATATTATTTTCTTGATTCTGATCTGATTTGAAGATTTTCTTCGGAAGTCGTACTTTTGCTTTAGGCAATACCCCCTGAAAATTTTGGTGCAGATATCCCATGAAATAAAAAAGTTTTCCATACAAAGCCATTATTTTGATTGTTAAGTTTGTATGGCAGCTATATGTTATAGTTGTCCGATCTGAAAAATTTCTTTACAAGTTGAACCATTGTTTTGGAAAATTGTCCATGCAAATTTTGGTGCAGATATCCCATGAAATAAAAAAGTTTTCCATACAAAGCCATTATTTTGATTGTTAAGTTTGTATGGCAGCTATATGTTATAGTTGTCCGATTTGAACAATTTTATCAGAGATTATAACTATGCCTTAGTTAATAATCTGTGCCGAATTTCGTTAATATACCTTGTCAAATAAAAAAGTTTTCCATACGAGGGCTTGAGGTTGATCAGTCAGTTAAGGCTGATATCGATTGCGGAAAACAAGCAGGTTTGTGAGATCAACATCTCAAAAACTCAGAGACTAGATCACGTATACACAGAAGGACAGACAGATGAACATACAAACGGACAGACAGCTGGACATGGTTAAATCTACTTAGCTCCTTACCCAGATAAATCATATATATATTTTTTTTGGGGTCTCCGACGTTTCTTTCTGTGAGTTATACATTTTATTTTAAACTAAGTATACCATTCTCTGTTCAGGGTATAAATAAAAAGCAAAAATAAAATTACTGCGGCGCACCCCTCAAATGAGTGAATTAAAATGCAACATTGCAAATCAGCTACTTTTGTCTTTCGTTTTTATTTATTACGGGTTTAATAGAATCAATTCGGCACCGGCAAGTAAAAGTAAGGGCGCACTAAATTCGTACGTAACCATTAGTAATATTGAGTTTATAAATGTAAACATGTGGTGTTTTAAATTTAAATGTGTACTGTGGTGTTATTCAAGGAATAGGAAATATTCCATTTTCTGGATTTTATTTCAAAATAAAGGTTCTGATGTGAATTGTATTCCAGTGAGGCGTTCTGATCGACCGTAACAAAATGTGGTCAGAAGCGGCAAAACTTGCCAGCCGCTGTTTTCCAAATATTTTTTTACTGGTCTTGCAATATGAGGTCGAGAGTTACTATGATGGAAAATTATTGCCTCGTGTCTAGTCGTGAATTCTGGGCGCTTTTCGACACTCGGTCGCTGGCTACTAGTTTTCCTTTGGCTTTAAAAGCTCATAATACAACACGTATTTTGGGTACACCAAATACAGAGCATTACCTTAGTGGCAAGAATATTCGGCTTTCCTGCCGATTTCTCTGGTTCGCTCGGTTTCACATATGGTTTTTTGTATTTAGTGTGGTCGTAATGGAACCGTTTTATATTACCAGTCACGATCCTATACGAAACAGCTTTGGCAGCGTTCAACTAGCATATATAACATGTATAATCGTCAGTCTTTTACTTCGTCTCGAAATAGGCATTGTATTGTGTCCGGTTCTGGCGGCTTAAAAGTTACTGATTTCGAGCCAAATTTCGCAGTCTCCGGATCTTGCGGTTGTGTACATAGTGTAGTACTATATATCACAGTTATAGCATAGAAATTGGACTGGAATCACTTGGAGCGATCTGAATCGCTTGTATAAAATTTAAGTCGGTCATTTTCGACTGTACCCTGTACCAAATAATTTACAAATTGGTCTCTTATAACTATAATGGAATAGAATGAGTTTAGTTTAGGAACCATTTATGAAAAGACTTTTCGAAAAATATTATTCGTAGGCATAAAAATCAATCATCATACTCCAAATTATTTGCCATTCGACTTCATCCATACATACCCACCAAGCACGTCTACCACAATGCATTACGATTCTGGGAAAACAGGTGCAGCCTTCAGGTGCTACATGTTATCTGGTCGTTCAGCAAACGCTCCAGTGTGGAAGCGGAAACAGTTCGGGCATACTAGCATTGACTGCTCATTCCAGCTCTTACACCAGTGCCTCATGCCAACGCGAGCAAGAGACGCCAAAAGGCAGACACTCATTTGCATTTTTTGGGTAACGGAAAATTTTTGGCGAGTCACATTTGTAACTGCTCGCAAGTATGGCTGAATTTGGTGCGCAAAGTTGGAGTTGGGATGGCAGCTGACTTGACGGCCTGGAGATACTGCGACGGCGGTAACATATACAAACTTACAGGCTTAGTGCACATTCCGCGGCATGAGGTAGACACTTGTAGTCTTTGTGATTGTTCAATTATGACATTATCATTTTAGTTGCGTTAAATTATAGCAGAAGAGGACTGAACTGGAATGCAGAATGTATGTCTGATCTTCGATTAAGTTGTTGGGGGACAAAATGCTTAAGGTCGGCGCTTGTAGTTGGAGTTGTCAGGGAAGGAAGTTATTATTTAAATAAAAAAGTTATTTTGATTAAAAACTTTAAGGTTAAGAGGTTGAATGTCTACTGATTTTGGTTTTTGAAATAACCTTATTTTTTGATATACATATGTATATCTATTAAGGCTTTCAATGAAAATGTAAAAATATATTTTTAATCCCCAGCGACTGATTTGAACTATGAAAATTTCTCTCATAGCGACAAAAGTGGACCGTGAATATATGAAATTATGACCCCATTATGTCTTAACTTCTTTTTGAGCTTTGTGTTGGTATCATATTGTAATTTGTATTTATTAGTGACAAAAACTAGTATTCTACCAACTTTATGAAGGAACCACATATTGTCTAAGTCCATATCATACAATTACTTAGGACCAAAAATATTCGGTTATAATTGAGAGTTAGCAATTGCCGTTTACAGTAACATGCCGGTCTTGATCATTACGGAAGAAGAACGGCCCAATGACGCCGGCGGCCTATAAACCGCACCAAACCGTAATTTTTTCGATATGCAATGGTGACTCATGAAGTACGCGTAGATTGCTGCTTGGCCAATAACGAAGCCATTCAGCCAGAAATGCCCCACATTGCTGAAGATGAATTTTCGATGAAAACCCGGATCATTTTCGAATTGTTGCTCAACCCAATTCACGAAAATACGACGACTCTGGTGACCAGGCGACTTCTGTTCTTGCATTAATTTGATCTTGAAAGGATGTAGGCCAAGATCTTTTCCCAAAATTCGCCACAACGACATCACAGAGATGTTATAGCGGCAGCATTATCCTCGACACTAAGACTTTTCTTTGTCTTACTGTCACGGGAACATATTGTACTGTACCTGTGGATTAAAACTTCCACCACTAGACGCTCCATTGTTGATATGACAGGACGATTATGACGACCATAAATTGGACGTACCACTCTTAAAGTTGAGGCCTCTGACTCCGAATTTCCGTAGTTTCATTTCGACTCAAATAATACTTATTATGGTGCGGTTGATTATCACGATAAACGATAATGCATCGTGTTATTCAGCATGGTTCTTCGTAACATTTTTGTTGAAAACTTGACTCGAATAATTCCACGCATTTGATTTGACTATTCAGCTAACTCGAAAGACCTATTTCGAGAACTGGAAAAAGCTTTGGAAGTTATTATTAAATTGATTTGGAAGAATAAATAAAAAATTTACTTTAATAGACAAATTTATCTTACTTTTTGATCACTGCAGTTTATTCATCATCAATTTGGCCTTTTAGAAGCAGTTCAGACAAAGCGCATAAATTATTTCTTTAGTCCAGAGGTTCTTTTGAGGCGATAAGAATAGTAATTAAACGTTTTGTAAATTTTTGCATTGGGTTTTAAGAGTTCCGAAATCCG
This sequence comes from Bactrocera dorsalis, assembly GCF_023373825.1. NCBI lineage: Eukaryota > Metazoa > Arthropoda > Insecta > Diptera > Tephritidae > Bactrocera > Bactrocera dorsalis. The sequence continues at coordinate 21,384,201 of NC_064305.1, read as the reverse complement.
AATATTTGGGCTTCTGAGTAAATTTCAGCAGTTAGATATGGATATGCGCCTTAGGGTCTAACTATATGTTAAATACATGTAAAGAGACGAGAATTTGAACCTTATTCGCGCTTTTAACTTCGTTAGCTATGTATGTTGTCTCTGCTTGAGATAATCAAACCACATAATACTACTCTAGAAATCACCAATATGACTGTTGATTGATTTCGAAGTTCCTCACTTCTTTAAAGAAAACACAGAAACTTTAAATTTAAAGTGGAATGTTTATTATCATTCGAAAGAACATTTTTCGCCATTTAGTTTTTGAAGATTATCTCTTTTAAATTTTGGCCGTGACTACGTCTCAGATGGTCGATCCGTTGAGTCCAATTTTCGATGACTTGTTCGACTGGTAACTGGTGAATGAACCGCGTGATGTTTTGCTCCAAGATATGAATCGAAGCGGGATTGTCCGAATAGACTTTAGATTTCCCCACAGGAAAAAGTCTAAGATTGTGATATCCTACGATCTTGATGGCCAATCGTCCGCCCCAAAACGTGAAATTATCTGCTCACCAAAGTGTTTTCCTCAATAAATCACGTTCTCACCGGAGAAATTTGGAAGAAATCTGGACCGATGATTCCACCGACCCACAAACCATACCAAACCGTTGGTTTTTCGAGATAAAATGGTAGCTCCTGAATCTCTTCAGGTTGCTCTTCCTCTCAAATGCGGCAATTAGGCTTGTTTACATACCCATTGGGGCAGAAATGGGCCTCATCGCTGAAAAAAATTTAGTTCGAAAACGTTTGATCTTCCTCGAACTTTTCAAGAGCCCATAGAACGAAGCGATGTCCTTTGGGAAGGTCAAGTGGCTTCAGTTCTTTTACAAGCTGTGTGTAGTACGCTTTCTATTTAAGATCTTGACGTAAAATGCTTCAAGTCGTTCCATACGTCAGTCTGAGTTGCTGCGTACGGCGTCGAATAATCGACTCTCCACGGTCTTCGTATTGACTCTCAGCTACGGCTCCTATATTTACTTGTCTGTGTGCTGGATGTGGTCTGAAAAGAGTACCTCTATTTAGATCACCCGTTAAAATCCACATTTTACTTCTTTTAAAGGAACTTGCTGGTGAGATGATATTGTGTGACGTGAGTTTCCGAGATTGCAAAATTTTGGAATGTGGAGCGAATGTAGAGTGCTAAAAAGCCTGCGTAAGTTAAGATTACTTACTGTTTAAAAGGATCTATCTTAGCAGATCTTTTATAAAGGCAAGCAAGCATACAAAAATAAAAAATAGGCATGTGTGAATAAAAATAAAACATTTTTGGTGCAAATAATAATGAAGCGAATCATTGGAGCCGACTTTAACTCAGCACTGAGCAAACGATTTAACAAGGATAAATGATGTTGAGCCTGGCAGGCGAGCAGACAGCCCAAGTAATTGGCTACAACAAGGATTTGCGTGAGACAGCCAAACAAAGCGAGTGTCGAGGGGGGGCAAGGGAAGGTAAGCAGGCAGTGAAATGGACAGATGCGAGTGCATGCGAGGGAAATATTTGTATATGTACGGGCACTTTAAATGTGCCGCATATATGTACAAGTATGTGTGTGTCTTTGCTGCCGTTTTTCGCTGGTATGACAAAAGAGCCAAGCTGAAGTAATAACTACAAGCAAAAGCATAGAAAGGCATAAAGGAAAGGCTGAGAAAGGAGTTAAATTGATTACAAAAGATATTTGTATGCAAATTAGACAGGCAAAGCGACGCAGGCGAACGAAGAAAGACATGAAAATAAGAAAAAATTACACATACAAGAAAGAGTGTGGAAGTGGCGTGTGTGTGTTGGCGACTTAAGCAAATGAGGCGTGTGAGTATGCGTAAAAGAAAGCGCTTACATACAGTTAACATAAAATATATATAGCATATTTATATACATATGAATATGTATGTGTGTGTGCAAGAAAACGGCATTCAAGCAAGCGACAGCAACATTGTCGTATCTGTCTGCCCACTTTGTATTCATATCCACACACATGTGTGTGTATGCATGTGCATTAATTTTGGTTCACTCGCCGGCAAATCCCTACGATTTTTTGCGTAAGTCCATGTGTGACGCGTGGGCGTATACGTGAAATTGATTTATGATAAGCGAAAGGATACTAAATACACACATACAAACATATATAGCTGCACGTTCGATGATTGTGCCATCGCTCGCCCGCTGCTCCACGATTGTTCATCACCCCTTCGATCCCCGCTTCGCTTGTAATTTATTTTATTCCACATACCGTTGTTTGTGAGCGCATTGAGTTCTCTCTTCTTTTTTCTACACTCCACTTTAATTTATTTTATTTCTTATTTTGCCTATTTCTTTTTCCTACTCATTTCATTTCGCTACAGCACCGTATGAAATCTGATTTTTTGCCTGATGAGCAGAAAAAGGTGATGGCGCTTTCGGAAAACTATCAGTCAAAGTTTGCGAAAAACTTTTAGTGTTAAGATTTATGATGCTGAGTATTAAAAAGGAATGGCTGGATGGTTGATTGGCGCGCAGCTAATTCGATTGTGATATGTAAATGGAAGCGAAGTCACTCATTTCTTTTAAGCTGAGGTCGGAACTAGTTTCTGCAACTGCTTTAAAAGCTCTCTCATCGGGTGCTGAAATAACTCTTATCTACAGCTGCGGGATTCAAGAATGAATTGAGGTCAAGAATTTACGCATATAAAATAAAAGTAGACTTCAGTGACCTCAATGGTTGGTGGTCGGCGTATTGTTTTATATCGTCAAATTAGTTGATGAAGTACCTGTTGATGTTCCTAGGAGGTGGTGCCGCTACAAGCAGGTGACTGCAGGAATGATTTCTACGAAAGCATCCAAGCAGAAACTGCTTGGAGAGAAGTTCATTATGCTTTTGAACTGGGAATATGCGGGCCTCACTGTGCAGACATTCTATGGGAGACATCAAGAAACATCCCGTTGTAGTTCGGATTGCAGGGTTCTAGCTTCCTCATCTGTGTTTCACTACATCCAGGTGGCCATATTAGTGCGTCGGCCGGCCGGCCGATTGCCTTGTATGTTGCCAACAACGTTTGGTGGTAATTTGTTGTTGCTCTGTACTTTGGCAATAATAATTTGGAAGATTTTGTCTTGTTGCTAACACTCTGAACCCCTCATGGCTCAAACTAAGTGGTACGCAGTCTTTTGGCATTTTGCGCAGTCGTCGGGTAACACATCATTTGTCTTTTTCTGTCGAAGGACGGAATGTAAATTGCCGGCTAAAATACCGAATGCACTCTTTCGGATCCTAATGTCACCATCTCACTTCGGATTAGGCAAATTCTTGACAAACCCGTCGTTTACTCCCGGCGCGTCTTAAGGCCTGAACAGGTCTTAAGATGGCTACATCTATTGCATGTCCCACTCGTATCCTAGTTCCAGCTTGGATTGAGCTTTTTGGCGCAGACGCAGCGGAAAAACTCCTCCGGGGCCGGGTTGGACTCAATGCCAGTACGAGTCAGCAGGATACCGAGCACCAGCGTTGTTCCAGTGATGATTATATTATTCTACAACTTATCGATTCAAACGAGGTTAGATCTTCGAAAGTACAACTCTTGGCCAGATAAAATCTAACGTGAATTCCGTTAACCTGGAAACGGCTGTGGCGTGAATTGGGAATCTGCATATATCGTCGTTATTGGTGCCCATACGGCTTGTACGTGAAGCTAATAAGTTTTGATCTGTCAAGGGGCCAATAACCGCCTGAAGTCCTTTTGAGACCATGTGATTAAATAGCATGCTTCTAAGGACATTCTCTGACATAATGCGATGTGAGATTATCGCCTTATTTGCCGATTCGCTATCGACATAATATAGTATATATTGATTTATGTTATTTCCAGTGTTTTTAGCTATCTCAGCCTCTTCCTAACTAAAAGTTTCCCGTCTGGAAGATACTGCAGTATTTCGGAATCTTTCGGAATCTTGACCTGTGAGTAAAAGCTACCGACGTTCATTACATTAGCCATTTTTGATCCGTCTATGTAGATGTTGTAAGTTCTGCTAGCAAGACGCATGCTACTGTGCCATTCATGCTTTCCTGGTGTGACTTGAAACCTTCATGTTATTTTTGTTCAGTATTGTTTGGCATTTCATCATCCAAAGCCTTATGACTGAAGAACGTTCAGAAATCGTTCAAATTTGCTACGAAAATACACGTTCTGTTAATAATATGTTTCGACGGCTCCGCTCAACTAATGGTCAGCATAATCAGCCTACTACTCGCAACACCATCACCCATATTGAGACCCAACATTCATTTTTGGATAATATTCGATGGAATAGACAGTGAAGAAAATACAGTAGCCACAGCTGAGAATGTAGGGAAGGCTGTGGATAGTCGATTCGGCGTCGCTCGGACTGAGGCGCATTTTACGCGGAAGTCTTTAATTCAAAGCGTAAAAAATACAGTTTGTGTAGGAACTGAAGCTGTTAAACCTACCCAAGAGAGATCGTTCCGATCTATAGGCTTTTGAAAAGTTCCAAGAAGATCCGACGTTTTCGATTCAAATGTTGTTCAGCGATAAAGCCCATTTCTTGCTCAATGGGTATGTAAATAGACAAAATTGTCGTATTTGAACAAAGAGCAACCTGAAGAGATTCAAAAGCTGCCGTTTCATGCAGAAAAAATAACACAAACTTGTGGTGGAATCATCGGTCCATATTTCTTCATAAATGACGGCAGTGAGAACGCAACGGCCAATGGCGACTGTTATCGCACCATGATAACCGACTATTTGATGTCTTTGATGAAGTTTGTAATCTTGGCGATATTTGGTTTCAACAAGACACTTTCCACACATCACAGCAATTAATGGATTTATTGAGAGAACACTGCGGCAAGCAGATAATTTCACGTGTAGTGTGATGTCGGTTCGTTAAAATTTTCACATTCAGTTCTTTATGGATAACTTGTTCCGATCTCACAAGCCTTTTTTGTTTAGAATTTGGATTAGTGGTGGAAGGAAGCATACAAATGCGTTTAAGTATTTTACCTCATAAGAATCGAGCTCCTAATTACGCTCGAAAATATAATGCGAACAATTAGAATTTAAATACGTCAAGGTTTTTAAAGAAAACAACAATAACAACTTCTTTTACTACAAATAACGACTTTTTGTAAAATTTTATTTTGATTTGTCAAAATTATTGCACATGAATTGAGTTTTGTTTAAACTCATGCATTAACAAATGAGTACATTCATATAATATAAATATATGTATATATATAATTATACAAAATATATATATAAGTTATGTGAAATTATATTTTAATAAAATTATAATAATAATATTAATAATATAAGTATTATTGCACATGGAAATTTCCCGTGAAGATCAGAATTGTTGAAAACAGGTATACTAAACAGTTAAAATTAAAAAAAAATTAAAAATTTACGAAATATTAAAATATAATTAAATTGCTTTTCTTAAAATTCTAACAAAATAGTTTTTCTAACAATTGTTGAAGAACAATATATTTAAAAAATTAAATTTACCAAGAAAGTAGAAGTAAAAAATATTGACTGATATTTTTTTTAATGCTATATAAGTATGATTACTTTGACGATATTTAAAAATTTTAAATTTTGGATCTAATAAGCTATTAAAATAACTTGAAAATCATTTTTTTTAATCAGCTAGAAAATTTTTAAAATTTTGTAGCTAAATGATTAATATATTTCGATTTCTATAGTGGGAATTAAAATGTTTGATATACAATATTTCGTTAAGTCTAAATTCCGCAGCAGAAACATTTTAGGTAAATATTATAAATATAGAAAAATACTAAAAATTATTCCTAAGCATATAAATAATTTTAAAAAAGATAAAAATAAAAGATTCAATTCAATGGAGCTGAATTATTTTCTCATATTTGTATAGAAAATATTAAGAAGATTTAAATAAAAATTTAAGATAGATTTATATATAAAAAATATTTTTGATTTTTTCTAAATTAGCGAGAGAAATTGTAATTTAAAAGTTGAAAAAATAAAAAAAAATAGTGATATTTTTTAAAATATACAAATTTTGTTTAACCTTAACTAAATTGAATTCACTTGTTGAAAGTAACAAACAAAATGAAATTAAAGAACTGAAAAATTATTTTTAATATTTATCAATTTATTTTTCAATAAATTTAAAATTTATTTAATTATGTAAACAATTTCTTTTTAATTTGGTAGTATAATTATTTCTAATTTTGTCAAATAAAAAAATTATTTTTTTTTTAAGTCAAAAAGAAAATCTAATAATTGTTAAAATTTTTTGTATCATTTCAACAGAATTCAATAGTAATTTAATATTAATTAATTATTTGATTAGTTAAAATTAAAAAATAAAAAAAATTACCACAAAAATTACCAAAGAAATTTTATTAAAATATAATAATTTCGTATTCCACTAATAGTTGGAAATTATTATGTTAAGCATAGATTTCATTTTTTTAATTTTGAAAAATTAATTTAATTAAGTAAACAAAATTATAATTTAAGTTGAAAAGAAAAAAAAATTTGTTTTGCTATTTCTTAACAAAATTCAATACTAATTAATTATTTAATTAATTAATGAATTTAATTTAAAATTGGCAAAACAAAAAAGATTAACTAAAAAGTATTTTTAACATTTAATAATTTAGTGTTCAATTAATATTTAAAAACTACTATGTTAAGCAGAAATTTAATTTTGAGAAATTTCTTTTTGGTTTAATTAAATAAACAAAATTGTAATTTAAGTCGAAAAGAAAACATATAATTGTTTTCAATTTATAATTGAGCATTAATTAATACTTTAATTAGTTGAAGTTAACAAAGCAAAAAAATAACAAAGAAATATATTCAATATTTTATAATTTAGTGTTCAATTAATATTTGAAAATTATTATGTTAAGCATAAATTAGAATTTTTATAATTTTAAAAATTAATTTTTAATTTAAAAAAATAAATAATACATAATTTAAGTTGAAAAGAAAAAAAAAATTGTTACTTTGTTATTTCATTTCAATATAATTCACCATTAATTAATTTTTTAATTAGTTGAAATTAACAAAACAGAAAAAATACTAAAAATAATTTTCATATTTGATATTAATTAATATTTAAAAATAATTATGCAACCATAAGTCTCCTTTTTTAATTTAGAAAACTATTTTATTTTAAATTTAATTAAATAAAAAATTTGACTTTTAAGTCAAAATGCAAAACAAATTGTTTTCAAGTTATTATTTCATTACAATAAAATTAAAAATTAATTAACTTTATTTAATTTTAAAAATTAATTAACTTTTTAATTTTTAAATCCAATTTAATTACCTAAAATTTTCCTTTGTTTCATTGAAAAATAAATGTAATAATTGAAATTGTACTATTTCTCAATATTTTTTTTTGTAATTTAACGCTTTTGTTTTTACAGTTAATTAACAAAAAAATCGAATTTACACCAAATTAAGGCAGATAATTTGATTATTGCTATTTTTGTTTTAATGCCGCTCGCCAACTTCTGCTCGCGCTGACTTACCTATATTCATTCATTTGTTGTCAACTTTATTCACTTTATAATTGAATTTGGTATTATTGCATTTTAATTGAATTTTCGTAATTTCTGTTCGGTTAATAGCTTGCAGAGAAGACGTGAGCAATGTTGCAACCACAAAAAGGTGAAAAAGTAACACAAAACAAAAAAAACACAGAAACACTCTGAGAGTGTTGAAATATAGCGAGCAAATTCATTAATGGCGCAGTGAAAATAATTAGTGAGAATGAAGAAGCAAATAAACAGTTATTTTGTGGATTGTTTGAAGTTGAATTTTTTGTTGCAAAAATAAATTTTATTGCCAATAATTTTTGCTCATAATTTGTTTTGTATTAATTAAATGTGATCGAATGAATCAAAAATTTATTTTAAATTATAATGACGAACATAAAAACATTTAGCACAATTGCGAAGGCGGTTAACTATTTGTTAATGTTGTGGGTTGATTGATATATTTATGAAAAAATTATATTATGCTTTTAATGTTATTTAAATATTTTACGATACGGGAAGGTTCGGTGCATAATATTTTTGATTGAAAAAAATCAGTTTTATGAACTCAATAGCAGTAAAAATTAGGAAAATGAAAAAAATATGCCAAACTGTTTAATTTTTTAATATTTACCAATACTTATTAAAAATTATAAAAAAAATAAAAAATGAATAAAATATTTTATTTACATTTGTTAAACATGCTACTAAAAATACGCTTAAAAAATTTTGAAATTATAAAAAAATATATTTTTTTAATATTCTGATTTTGTGTAAAGAAGAAATGAAGTTATTGACAATTTTTGAATGTTCGATGTAAAAATGATGTAGAAAAAATTAAGTAAAATTAAGACTTTGAATTTTTTGCTTTATTTTTAAATCAATCACATGAAAAATTCTTTAATTAATCATTTTTTTAAATATTATATAAACAAATTTGAAAAAAAAATTGAGTAAAATCTAAATTTTGTGATTTTTTTTATTATTTATTAAATCAAAGACATGAATAATTCGCTAAATCTGTTTTTTTTTTTAAATATAAATAGAGAAAATTTTGAAAAAAAAAATCCTGGAAATTAAGACTTTGGATTTTAGTGTTAATTTTAAAAATAAAATATAAATAATTTTTTTAAAACAATTAAATAAAAAAAAATTAAAAAAAAAAAAAAAATTTTATTGAGGAAAACTAAGATTTTGCAAGTTTTGTTTTAGGTCTAAATGAAAAACATGAATAATTCGTTAAATTATTTTTTAAAAATATTAAATATAGAAAGTTTTTGGAAAAAAATTAAGGAAAATTTAGAGTTTGGATTTTTTTGTTTTTAGTTTCAAATATAAAATATGACTAATTCATAAAATCATTTTTAAAAATAATTAAATAGCTAAATCTTTTTTTTGAAAAAAATTAAGGAAAATTAGGATTCTGGAATTTTTGCTTTAATTTTTAGTATAATACATGAATAATTCAATAAATTATTTTTTATACCCATTTAATTGAGACAATTTTGAAAATAAATTCAGCGAAATTCAGACTTTGGAATTTTTGGTTGATTTTTAAATCGAAAACATGAACAATACTTTAGATAATTTTTTAAGACATTTTTATTGTAAAAATCGAAAAATAAAAATTAAGGAAAATTAAGACTTTGGAATTTTTTTTTTATAATTTGTTATTATTTAAGATACATTAATTTTTTAAAACAATTATTTAGAGAAAATTTTGAAAAAAAAATTAAGAAAATTAATATTTTGGAATTTTTTATGAAATTTATATATTAAAACGCAAATATTACATTAGAAAACTTTTAAAACTATTGAAAAATATTTAAATAAAAAATAAAAAAAATTAAGGAAATTAAGTTGTTATTTTTTTAATTTCTGCTTTTAAATAGAAAAAATGTATCCTCTGTTCATTTTGTAACAATTAACTGAAAATCTTAATATACGCAAATTTACTCATTAGTGCGGGTCGATGTTTTCTATAAAAACGCATATGCGGGAAATGTTCTACGGACTATTCTGAACAACTTTGCTTAAGAAACTATGGTTAATAGACTGGCTTCCAGCGATTTTTGGGGCGAAGTTTGAAAAATCTGAAGAATCGCTTTTATAGGAGATATGTGATATAATTCCAATCTGGCCGATTCTGACAAATAATCAATAGCATATCAAAATGCACCTACATACTAAATTTCGTTCGGATTACTCAAAATCTTATGAAGAAATTTTGTTCGGATTACTCAAAAACTTACGAAGAAATTGTTATAATTCATAAAAAACTTTGTCTTAAAAATCGCTAACCTAATCGAAACCGGTTTCAGCCCCATAGTCTCTTAGGCGAATTTATTCACAATAAACCGTAGAACATTTCTCGCATACGCGATTTTTCCGTTTTTTGGCTTCCCATAAATCGACCCACTCTAATATACATGTGCTATAAATATAATTCTTCGCCAACTACAAATGTATAACAAAAATATTTAACAATAACAACAAAAACAGAAGGATCAAAATTAACTATAATTCTTTGCCAGCGACATACATACATATAACAATAATATTTAACAAAAACAACAAAAACAACAGAGTTAAAATTTTGTGCAAAATCAATGAATGAGCTGAGCTTTAAACAAAACACTAATATTAGCACTAAGTATCGATGCCAAATTATTGCATTGTTGGCAGCCGGCTGGATTGCAATAATATTATGTGGCTGCAAGAAAAAGTAAATAATAAGCCACACACACACAAATGCACACGGGTTGTTGTAGCTGGCCGACACGCAAACGCAATCGAATTGAGCCGTGAAACCGCGATGCCAATCAGTGAATGTTGTGGCGCCGTTTTTGTGGCCATTGTGTGTCGTTGTTGTGCTTGTTGTTGCAGCTGGCGTTGTTGACACCACTGTTTTTGTCAGCGCTGCAACCAAGTTGTGATTTTTTTTTTGAAAAATCGCTGCTTTTTTGTTTACCAAATTTTATCCCGATTGCACGACACCGCATCGCCACGCTCTAACTTCACACACTATATTTTTGGCTTTCATCGTGCTGAAATTGGCTGAAATTGGCTTAAATTGACTGGGTTGCTTGCTTGTTTGTTTGTAAGTGTGTATGTGTGTGGCTGTTGGGCGTTTGGGGCGCAGCCGACTCAGTGTCCCGTCTCGAAGCTGACATCCGCATGGAATCCCGTATCGTCTGCATGATAAATGACATTCTGTATGCGTCCGTCCGGCAATAAAATGTGATATTGACCGCGCGTCACACCATCCAAATCACGATTCTGTTTGTGGCCAAAATCATTGCCGGTATTAAAATCACGTATGCGATAGCCGAATGCATACTTTGCGGCGTATTGCAGCTGCAATGAGACAAGCAGACAGTGTGTGTGTGTGTGAGTGAGATAGAGATACAGATATTAAAACTATGGTATGGAAGAGCGAGTGAGTGAGTTGCCTCCACTGACTGAGCGCACACCAGAAGAATAAATAAAAATTATTTTTTAACGAATAAAGTTGAAAGCGTTAAAAATATATACATACATTTGTATGTATTTATGTATATACATATGTGTTTGTTTGTGTATGCGTGTGAGCTGAAAAGTCAGTGAATGAAAAAATATGCGCCAAAAATCAAATTGAGATAGCAGTATTCATTGGTTATGATTTATATATGTTCATGTGCACCTACCTTGTTGTATATACATATGTATATAAGTGTGAAAAGTTCCGTTTGTGACAAATTGAAAAATGAAAAATGATTTTTTGAAAAATCATTATTTGTATATTTTAACAGCATTATTTATGTATACATATGTTCATATGTATGTATAGAGTATATCTGTATGTATAATATACAAGAAAGAAGGATGATTTTGGTTTCATGGTATCTGATGGTGGTGTATTGGTCACCACCGACACGGTAGACGAGTGGGTCGAAGTCTTCAGCTCGTCGTGTAAAACTGTTGTCCACTGAAAATACCGAAGGTCAGAGAAAATCCTCTCTGGTAGACTATAGAACTTTCAGAAACCAGAGCATTCTACAAAAATTTATTCTACAAATACCTAGGAGGACTTTCAATATACATTCAAGTTAACAAAGGTAAAGAGGATTTCACAGAAAAGCTTGCAGATAACCCCGTCACACCGGTTATCTTAAGGAAATAAGAAGTGGGCCCTAAGCAGTGAAGATACACTTCGGATGCTCCTTGATGTTCACCTCCTGAGCAATACATCCTCTGCGAGCATATCTCTCGCAGTACTGCAAGAGGTTGCGGGGCTTTTAGCCATCTTCTGGATGAACGGCACTTGATCTAGGCGATTAATTTGTTCAATCCTTTCAAGTCCACGGGACTGGATGTCATTATATCAGTGGAGTGGCAGCAGGCTGTTAGGGTGCCATGCAACTGGTTGCCACCTATCTATGCGAACGGCATAAGGTGGTGCATTCCCAGAGAGCATTTATCAGTATGGCAACAAGTTTATTGTAAAGGTATGTGAGTGGATACTTGGATACTTCCATGCATACTATCGTGTCATGGATTGAGGAAGCCATTAGGCTTAAATAATTCGTTGTTGGGACCTTCTTTGGTATTGAGAGAGCTTTCAATAACAAACTGCCGGAAGTAGTCGTAACTGCTCTGGATGGTCTTGGGGCTTAACCAAACCTCAAAAATCTAATTTTAGTCTTCTGTGCGACAGAGTGATTGAAATGGAATGGGGCAACGCAAGCGTTCGACGATGTAGGGGAACCCCACAAGGTGGAATTCTCTCACCTCTTCTATGGATTCTGGTCGTTAATGACCTGCCTAAAAAACTGGAGGATCGTGGCTGCCGTGTGATTGCCTATGCAAACGATGTAGCACTTATGGTTAAAGGAAAGTTTCTGAGTACCATGTACGACATGTACAAGGGTATTTCAGCGTCGTAACAAATCGTGTAGTAGGAAGTAGTTTCGCTATCAACCCAAATAAAACCGAGATGGTTTCACTTACTAGAAGATACAAGATCCCGGGGGCACCGCTGCCGTCAATAGGAGAAATTCATCTGCACCTGGCGGAATTATGTAGGGCTACTCGATAGGAAACCGAATATTGAATAGAGATCAGAAAAGGCATCAATTGCCTTATACTGCTGTAGAGAAGCCACTGTCAAAAGGTCGGGTCTCTTACCGAAAGTAGTCCTCTGGCTCTCCCGTACCATAGTCAAGCCTATTATGTTTTATGGAGTCTTTATGTGGTGGAGTGTTCGCGGACACCGACGGAAGGTGTATGGCTGCGAAAGTGGCTATCAGACTCAGAGAATCTGGATTCTTAAAAGAACACACGGCTTGGCGGCTTCTTCTTTGCCCATATACCGACAAGGGAGTTAAAGGAGAGGGGCAGTGCGCTTGGGGAAAAGTTGGTGAAGGAGGTGACTGTCAGGAGCCCTCTATAAATTCCAGCTTCAGATTTCGTGACTATTACAGTGTTTTCCATGTCGAGGTTGCAACCATTAAGGGCAAGCGATACTAGCATGGAACTCATTAACAATGTTTTCAGTATTGTTCGAGGAGTGCCTAACCTCGTTATAAAAATCATCGAGTATCTTTGTGATAAGACCGATATGGGACCTAGGCCATAGCGGAATCGAAGGGAATTGTTAAGCCGATGAGCTAGTAAGGTAAGGCACCCTAGAACTGCTGTCAGTAGAATGGGAGTCGGTGCTCTCGTATCCTCTTGTGTTCTGCTACTAGATAGCTGGGCTTCGCGGGAGCTTTGCCAGCGCTGGGACACCATCGGTACGTCGCATTTGTCCTTTTGACCATAGCCATATTGCCGTCCATGCTCTAAGGCTGGGAATCTTACCAGACGCCATATGCAGAAGATGTACGGAAGAAGATGAGGTGGAAACAACTCAATACTTCCTTCTTGACTGTCTCGCTATGGAAGCCCAAGACATCCTTTCGAAATTAAACGCTCTCGGAATTTGTATTGTCTACTAAGCGTTTTGCTAATTTATAAGTTCGAACACAGGATTTCTTCTTTCCTATGGCTTCACAAAGAACTAAATATAGCAGTCCACGTGCAAACTCTCTAGATCAGCCATCTAACCTAACCTAACCTGTAATTCCCTTCTTAAATAAATATGTCCGTACATGAACTCGATTTTCATCGTTAGTTTATTTGTAAAGTATATGCTTGGAATATAATTCTTGCCAAATTTCCTGAAGATACCTTTTCAAATTTAGGGGTTTCTCCCAAAAACTTGATCTTGTTTCTATCTGTGTAGCCAAGCGCTTGTTAGGTTAGGTTATGTTCAATCCGATTACTGATCCAGAGCTCGCATTTGGACTACTATAAGCAGTTCTTTGTAAAGCCAATATAATAGAACGCCAGTATTGGATCTTATAAGTTAACAAAGCGCCTTCTGGCCAATACAAATATGCTATAACATGCTTCACATAATCTCGCAAACGCAGGACAATGAAGAAGGAAGTATTGAGACGTTTCCCTCTTGTTTTCTATCATACAGCTTCTACAGCTGGCGTCTAGGAAGATTCTCAACCATACAAATAAAGCATATTCATAGCGAAATGGCCTGTTAGAACCCCCACATCTTGGGAGAGGTTAGCCTTACTGAGAGCAAAGAGCTTACTGGATATCTTACGATCAATCTAAAAACGATTTTATGACAGGCATGGCTCGATGGTAGCCCAGCATTGGTCAAGCTTGCGGAAAACTTTGCTATCCTTACTAGGACATTCGAAGTTTAGCTAATAGCTAGACCAAACAAGGTAATACTGAGCTGGAACATTGCGGTATCGTTGGAAATTATTACCGAAGATGTAGTAGCAAGAATCTCAATTGTCTAAGAAGATGAGTGGACTAAAAGTGGATATTTAAAACAATGTTTCAGAGCTCGTGACGAGGGTTCTTCAAAAATAGAAGCAATATGAGAACCCGTATCTAGAAAATTTTTCCAACCTATGCCTACTGTAAGTGGTTTATAATTTATGGAAATTGACTAGATTATTTGGAATACAGTTTTTTAGAAAGAGAGTATACCTTCCAATTTTTGAAAATATGATTATTTCATATTCTTTGATTGTCATTTCTGCTTTAAAAAATTCAATCAACCTTTCAATTGGATATATTAATATTGGAGTATACAACCCAGTCATTATACCTGTACCCTCTGAACCTTAATTTGCTAAACTTCTATACTTATAAGTCACTAAGTTGAGATGATCTATTCTCTTCAGTATTTGTTAACACTAATACGAAAATTGGATTGGTTTTGCTTTAAGAATTGAAATATGAATAATGTTAAATGGTTGATATTGGTTCTCGTCTATATGGACCTGGAAGTGATCTCAATTGGTAATTTGTGAGGTTTTCGCTTGCTGTGTTTCAGAATTATAGAGTTTAAGTCCATTTTATGAATTAAATCTTTAGCAGAACAGAAAGTTTTAGTTTATAAACTCTATATTATACTCACAGTAGGGATGCCTTTTTACACATACACACGTACAGGAGAATATACATATACTTACTGCACATGTATTTGTATAATATATATAGAGATGTGGTTTTTATATTGTATAAACAGTTTTGAGTTGCTGCGATGTCAGTATCTCTCAACCAAACAATTATTGTTCCCACAGATATATCCGGGTTGGTATGTTTGGCTGTAAATATATTTCAAATATTTTATTTTCTAATTTCGGCAGGTTTTGACGTGTCAGTTGACACTCACAACTTGATTTGTGTATTTCGAAAATATTTTTTGTGCATAAATTTCTAATAGAGGAAACGAGTTTCGAAAGCATGCGTGATTTATTGCAGATTTTTGATTGTGACATAAATTGGTTAAGGTTTTTATTAGTTTCTGTTGAAATAAATGCAGATAACGGTATCAAGTTTTTTTATTCGAGTATACTTTGCAATAAACATATTACGTAATATATGATATGAAACTATTTTATTAAACATTTATTTTGATTCTTTTTACTTCGGCGGCTAGTACTAAACCTGACACCTATGTTGTTGTTGTTGTTGTAACGGCAGAATTCTGCCGAGTTGAGAGTCCGTTCCGGTTACGTAGACCCAACTGTCGTGGGAACGGACCTGCCACCTATAGACCTCTGCGCTGAAAACTGCGCAGAAAAATCTGCGAAATGACATATTTTGTGCGAAATGATGGTATGGCAAACACCGACTACATGATCCAATTTTTCAAATGGGAAAGAAGGTTCAAGGTAAACAAAGAAAAATATGACTTGAAAATGGACGATTAAGTTGATGCGAGGATATACTGTCCAGAGTAAAGAAGAGTAAAGAAGACTGAAGCATGGTAAAGAAAATCAAAAGCCGATGTAACGAGCTACCCACGCCCACAGAATGTTGCTGACATATGGGAAAGACTGCAGGAAATGTCTAGAGAAAGACACCAGGGAAACAATGGAACATCTCTTGTGCAATTGTCCCGTATTGGCAAGACTATGCTGTAAACATTTGGAGTTCCCACGGTATGATAGACTAAAGTAAGTATGGATAGTAGGGTCACAGAGTCTGTTAAATTCGCGTCAAGTGCAGACATCCTAATGGATAACTACTCCTCATGGACCTAGTAATTGAACTCCATCTAGACCAAAACTGGTCTATCCGTGGACCATTGGCCTACAAGATCAACCTAACGTAACCTAGATGCTTGGAATATAAATTAAGTTTTACGAAAATTGTATAGCTAAATAATAAGAAAAATCGCACAATTTGATTGAATTATGAAAATACATATTGAATTGACAAATTGTGAGTTCATCCCGCACTTGGGTATAAAACCACAACCACCACGATACTTCTCAAATTGCCGTGGGCCATGAGTAGAGTGAAGCAAACAACAAATATTCCTGCCTCTTGTGGTACCAGAATTATGTCTCCGACCTTTCCGCTGACACTATTACAAGTTGAACTTCTATACTGATCTGGACTGGTGACCAGGGGTTGAACAACATACGCACATTGCACGCCTACCATTTACAGAAGAAGCTAACCCTAATTCTCCGTTAAACGGCTTGGCCGCCTGAATAACTCACGCACACACAGAGCAAACGACTCTAACTGTTCGACATTCCGTCTAGTGGAGATTACACCTTTTACATCTAGCAGTCCGTCAGTCCAACTAATCTCCATACACAGAGATCCCTAATGTACGAGTAAATCGTGGATTCCGCGATAACGTCTCCCAAACAAACCCCATGCCTCGTAAGCAGAAAAACCAGACTCAGATATAATCTGAAGTCTCGAGAATCGGCGGACGAACCGGCGCCACTTTGCTCTTAAGCAGCACCAAAACCCCAATTATTTACAATTTCTAAAAATTATTCTCCGGTCCGCTCTAAATTTGACGGCGATCGACCTTCAACCAGAAAAATAAGATCGTTCACATACACGCAATATTTACAGAGGTGGCCTAGTAGAGAGTTCATCATAAGATTACATATACTTATATGGACCGCGATCTCGACACTTCTATTCATACTAATTGAAGAGGCTTTTCTGTCCGAAATAGAACTCCGCCATATATTCTTAAATTTCTTGAATCCACGCTGCCTATCCGACCACATTCCCCGTATTAGCTCCTTAACTCTTTCCAGGTACTGGATGCGGACTGATGCTACCATAAGAACGATGATCTCTCTGGATTTTAGCAGAGAACTTCAGGAGAGAAACACTCGCGGGGGAAATATTCACGTCATACTCTCCTGTCAGTTTATATACAATTCATTTAGGTCTTCCAAACAATACTGTCGAAAGAATCTTATATGTAGTTAATTAACACAGACCGGTATGCATGTTATTCGACCAAATCGCGTTGAGCAACTAGAAAAAGGCTTGTTTCCCTTCATCTTCTCGCCACAGTCTTGGTCGATTGCTAAGACGATAGTGTTGTCACGGTAGAATGTTGATGCGGGTTCTTCTTCATTCGCCGCAGCACTGCTTTCGCTGTTTACCAGTTTCGAGACGTTTTCCCTCAAAATCTCGAATGTCTTTGGGTGTTTGTTTTCAGGTTTTCATTACATTTGTAATATAAAAGCTATAATACCCTGTGCTGTTGTTTTATTGCTTGCTAGATTCTATGGATGGGTGCCCATTAAGAAGCTTCACAACAGATCAACAAAACAGATCTACAATTTAGAGATCAGCCATACAAGATATTAAAATAGTACAAGTGCTTGAGTAGGATAAGTCAATTTTACTCTTCGGTGTATTTCTAAAAAGAACTGTTCTAAATAGATTTGGGAAGCCAAGTGGTAAGACATTATCAGATGTACGAAGAAGGGCTCTCTTCAGTAACTAAATTAAAAAAAAAAATCAACTGCTCGAGTGATGAGTACACCTATCAGGTAGTCAAGTCAAAAACCGAACATCTATATACCGTCAATAGAAAGGATTCCTGGAAGGTCATATTTTACCGTATGAAGAACACTGTACCTTTTGCGTTGACAAACATGCCAACAAACGCTTACTCATATAATTTTTTCCATTTTATTGAAGTAGAAAGCAAAAAATTATATCTTTTCATATTTTCCGAGAAATCGTCTCTGATTACCCAGCCACTTGTCACTTGTAATCAAATTTTGTGCACTTTGTCGGCATTTCTTTCAGATTTTGCCACTGCCGGGCACCTGTGCAATGATATTTTGATTTTATTGATTTATTGCTTGACAAATAGGCATAGAAAGTGTCACGAAAGCCGCAAAAACTCGCAAACGGGCAATCACAACAATGCTCAGCACTGCTTGTCCTCCCTTTCTCCAGGAAAATTGAGTGGAAAGAGAGCTGCATAAATAAAGCCCAGTTACTATTGGCAATACAGTGGGGAGTTTGTTTTTGTGTCCTCAGTGACTTGGCAGAAAAGAAGTTCATTACTCCGGCGGGCTCCCTGGCGTGACAATGTAATTCGAAAAAAGCAAGGAACACAGTGTTGCACTCGATGAAGTTATTGTTGCTGATTAGTTTTGTAATCAATCACTATTTGTGTAAAATCGAACTGTGGTGATTCTTCGTTTATGTGAAGAAAGAAGTGGCAGGCAATAAAGAGTGAGCCAGTCTTTTTGTCGTCCAAGGTGTGTGGTTTTCTATGGCTTGCCTTTTTGATAAAAGTGTTTTCGTGTGAACGTTTGTGAGAAAGTTTGGTGCTATGCATACCATATTCAGTTAGAACTATTATTAAATTATATGATGTTCTAACAAAGTATACTGACAATATTAGGGAAGAATGTTTAATGGACTCATGTTCCGTAGGTAGATTTTTCAGTTTCGAAAGTCAAAGGAAAGGAACTGGCGAATACGGTGGTTGAGCGATGACTCTCGTTTCATGCTTGGCCAAAGATTCACTAACAATTATGGTAGAATGTGAGAGCACATTATCTGTGGTAGTTTTCAACAAGTTGAAGAGGTAAACGAAATGCAGACAAAAAAGGAGAAAGGTCGAAATGAGGAAGTACGAAGAGTTTGACAAACTAGTCGACAGTGGTGATGCATGCATCAGCTTCTTTTTAGAATATGGTTGGACGAAAGCATGCCCGATGATTGAAATTTAAGTGCACTCTGCCCGAATCCAACAATCTGCGCCAACTACCGCAGAATAAGCCTCCTCAACATCGCGTGTAAGGTTCTGTCGAGCATATTGTTTGAAAATTAAAACTCACCGTCAATGATTGGACCTTATCATTGTGCTTGTACCGAGGTTTCAGATAAGCCGACTCTCTTTCGTGTGGCTTCTTCAATCTACTACTGGAGAAAATAATTCCAGCTGCAGATATAAATAGAGAATGTACTATCTTCTATAAGAGTGTAATAATAAAAAGCTATCAGTGAGGGCAGATCAACTTAGTTGAACAAGAGTTAAGATTTCTAAATCACTAAGCCACCGTTAATGATCACATTAATAACTGGGAAGCTGCTACTAACAAAATTTCTTTCCCATTTAAGGTATGATCTTGCTCCCTTGTTGCTAAACTGTATCGAATATGCATCTCCATTAATGCATTTGTCATTTTCGCACTCTTTCCGCCGTGCCCCTCTATCAATTATCGATATCTTGCCCAACAGTAATCAACACGGCTGACTGACTAACTGAAAATATCCTTTACATTTGCTGTTTGCATAGTAAACGGTTTTTTATGCACACACACTTGACATTGCTGTTATTGTTGTTTTCTATACAAATACAAGCACTAACGCTGCTGGTACCATAACCAAAGGCGGCTCATGCATTCACACTTTTGAGCTGGCTTTGCCACTGCCATTTCCGTTTCCGTATCTGTTTCTTGTTGACATTGACTTTGCGCGCTGATAACGAACTTTAGCCACACAAACACACGTTACACACTGATAGCGTAGCTGGTGATCAGAAAGGATATGCTCTTGCGATTTTTTCTTGCTCGCTAACTATGCTTGAGAGCTTCGAAGTGGATGCTCGGTCCAATGCACGCCTT
The DNA here is from genome assembly GCF_023373825.1 of Bactrocera dorsalis. Lineage (NCBI taxonomy): Eukaryota > Metazoa > Arthropoda > Insecta > Diptera > Tephritidae > Bactrocera > Bactrocera dorsalis. The sequence goes on along the minus strand of NC_064305.1, from coordinate 21,364,160 downwards.
TGTAGTTCCTTGCACTGTGGAAACATACTCTTATTTATTCCTTTTTAATGTGCTATTTGGATATTCATTCTTACTTTAGTTTTTTCCCTTTTGCATGTGTGTTGATACTTAGTACAGTGGTGTGCAAAATAAGCAAAAAGCCGAGACCAGGCTGTGTAAAGATTTCGGCTGAAGATATAAGCGAGCTCCGCTTGATAGGTCAGGGCGATTTTAGATTTGATAAATAATATTTAGAGGAGTAATATAATCCTCAGCTCAAACACCTTAACGATAGTTTCTGATAGTTGAAAACATCTTATTTTTTGACGAAGACTCACTTTTTTCTGATTCACTAAACTGTTGGGATCATGTGTAGATCAAGTGTTGGAATTTCTATTAGAGTCTTTCACATGGGAGTAGACAGAAATGATTCTATTACATATGGTTGAAGCAGTTCATGTCTTCCGGTCTTAGATCAAGTATCCTCTGGGTAGCCAAAATAGCATGTTTCAGGCGAGCTAAAGTGCGAAGGTGAACCATTCCTCCACAGGGTTGTGCGCTAGGCTTTAGACCCGTTACCAATGAAAAGGAAACGGCCTCGGATGAGGCACCCTCCGTTTGATGACGACCCAGGCAAATACGTTAAGGACTATACTTTAAGGGCATGCACTTAGAATGTCCAGTACTTTCATTGGGAGAGTGCCACGCCACGCCCATCCTCGTAAGAATTAAGGCTAATATGACCGCCATTTAAGAAGTGTGATAGATGGGACATAGACTGAGATGAGTAGGTCCATATGGCATTTACTTTAGTGGCCATATAAAAGAGCGCAAATTCGGAGTGGGATTCGTGGTGGGAGAGAGACTCTGTAGCCGAGTCCTGGATTTGTCGCGGTGAATGAACGTCTAGCCATAATCCGTATCAAAAAGAAGTTCTTCAACATATCGCAGTCCTAGATAATTTCGTCCATGTTGGAACCAGTATGAACACCAACAACAACGTCTGCCTCGAATTTCAACGCAGAATATCCTTTGCCAACAGGTGCTGTGGCTACGCTGGCTAGGTCACCTCGCTGGCTATGTCACACCCGCCGTGGGTGGCAGAGGAAGAGGAAGACCTCCACTCCGTAGGAACCGTAGGACAGTTGGAAACTGATCCAGCTACACTTATATTCTAAGCAGCGAATAGAAAGATCGACAGCTGAACGAACGCTGTTGTAAACTTGGCTATATAAAGAAGAAGAAGAGAATGTGTAAGCTGTCATGCCATACATAGACCTACTGACCTTTGCTAATGTCAGATTGTGGTTCAATTTAATTTGAGCTGAAATATTCGTCATAAGTCAACTCTTTTTGTTGAGTTTATTTAGGGACTTCATTATCAATTTCGATCCTTCATTCAGTCTCTTAAACTGCGAAGCTCCTAGATTTTTAAGATGTGTTCTAGATGTGTAGAAGCATAGGAGTGTTCCATCGACTCTCTCATGCCTACTGCCCTTCACTTTCTGCTCCGTCTCTAACGCGAATCCATTCTTCCATCTTCGGGGCTCTTGCATGTGATATTGGCGACCCTGCACGCCCTTAAGGCTCTCCTTTCCACTCTGATCCATGAGTCTTCCATTTCGGAAATGTCTTTGTTTATCGCTTTTATTGACTTACGTATTTCCTGTGCTGGTTTGGTTGGAGAACGGTTGGCACTTTTAGCAATCTCATCGGCTAGAATCCAATATATGGTATATGCAGCCGCTTTCCGGCAGCTACCAAATTTACTATTATATATTCCTGCTTTTAAGAACATTCTCTGGGGCAAAGGGATGTGAGATATTGCCTTAATTGCGGCCTAGCTCTCGAAATATATATTATATTGGCATATTCAGATAGTTACAAATGAGTGACTGTCATGATTAGAGTTTGTCGTCCCTCAGAATTAGGGGCTTATCTCCGCAGCAAGGTGTATATTTCTACTCAAAGTAGTTTTAAGATTTATTCTTTCCAATCCTCCGAAACGAGATTTATTTCGGAAGCAATTACCATCAGGTCAATTCTTGAGGTCTTATATAAAGATCATCTTGCCATGTGCAGTTCGAAACTCTTTTTTCATAAAGATCTATATTAAATACCAAGTTTACATTTTTTACTCTCGATCTTTATTGCAGTAATTTAGAATATTACCAGAAAGAATATGAGCAAAAGAAATTTTTCCTGTTATTAAATTACGAGTACGAGCAATTTCTGGGTATTTTTATACTGAACTCCCGGAGGTAATTCCTATAACGGGTGATCTAAGGAGAGATACTTTCTTGAAAAGTTTTGCGAAGATCCGACGTTTCCTGGCATAATGGGTATGTAAACAAGAAAAATTTCCGAAGAGCAATCGGAAGATATTAAAGAGGAATCATCGGTCCATATTCCTTCAAAAATAATCCCGGTGAGAACGTAACCATCAATGGCGACCGTTATTTCGCCATTATAACCGATTATTTGATGCCTGAAATTGAAGCTCGTGATCTCGGCAACATTTGGTTTCAACAAGACGGCGCCACTTCCCAACCCACACATTGCATCAAGAATGGATTTATTGAGAGAAAACTTCGGTGAGCAGATAAATTCACATTTTGCACCATTTTGAATCAGCGAAAACTTGATCCAACGGTTGGACCCTCTGTGACGTAGCGTATGATAATAAACATTCCGCATTAAATTTGAAGTCTCTGTGTTTTTTCTTTAATAAAGTAGAGAACCTCGGGGGATGAGTGTTGCCAGATTTTTTTTAATATAATATCTGTTATTACTGTGTGAGCATGTCAACTTTACATACTTCACTTGGTGAATTCAAAGTAGATTTGGGAAGCTTACTTGAACCTTCTAGGGTGTAATTTGATTAGAGAATTATGGAAGTATTATAAAAAAAGCCTATGGTAATTCTTTGAAATAAAAACGAGCACTTTTTGACAAGAAAATTATATTCAACTGATCACTGTTTTAACAAACCACGCTTCTTCTTGGCTGGCATTTCAGCGAATTTTTCTTTTTGAAAATTGTGCATTTTTTTCTTTTATTTTTCGTTCACATTTTCTTGCTCATTCGCAGTTGTCCTGTCACCGCTGTTGCTGATTTGCAGATAAAGTGTGAAACGTTTTTCAATATCGAACGTGATGTTATTTATTTTCGTAGCTATTCGTAAATACCTTTTCATAAGCTAGACGGCGTCAATATGTGCAATTCATTGCCATGAAAACATCGCCTCCATCCTCGTGTCTCATCTCTTGTATTCGTAGCTAGTTGTGACATCTTCATCAAGCCGCACACACACACTCTCTCTCTCATACTCAGTTTTGTCTATTTTAGTTTTGTTTTCTTGTTTCGATTTTTATCCTGGTTGCATCACGCCTGTCATTGTTAACAGTTTTAGTCCTCGATAACGGCTTTGTTGTTATTTAATGTTTCGTTGTTGTTTTTCAAAAAAAAGAAAACTATTCTTCCAATTTATATGTGATTGCTACACCTGCAATTCTTTGCTGTGATTTCTAGATTGTTGCCATTGTTGTTGAATGTTGCATATATTGTGAGTAGAAAATGAAAATAAATGGTACAAGTGCATCTCTTATTGCTAAACTAATGAAAGAAGTTCCAACAACAATAATTGCAACCTGTTTATTCATGTTCAGGATGAGCTTGGCTTTTAAATTTTTCATACGTATACATATATTCATGAGTGAGTGTGTGAAAACGTCATAGGGTCACATGTTATGAGGATAACTTTTAGTATAGAACAGGAAAGTTTGTAAGATCAAATCTCACATTCTCATTTTCGGGGTTATTTCGTGTTTTTTTTATTCACAAAGAGAGAGAACTTAGCTTTACTAAAAAGATAAGCGCTTGCAGCAAATGTCTACCTTGACTGGCTAGAATAAATTCCAACTGAGAGGCCCAATTTTGGACCAGATTTAGGCAATTGGGGCCGTATGTCAGCAATAATAGGCCGAATGTTGTCTTCCAAGGTATCAATCGTCTCGGGATTATCTGTCTGGCCAACCGATTTCTCATAACTCCACCAAAAATAGTCCAGCGATGTTAAATCGCACCATCTTGCACCACGATATAGACACACGATACTAGATAATGTGCTTACCAAAAGTTTACTTCAATAAATTTATTGTTTTCTAGGCTGTATGGCTTGTAGTGCCGCCTTTTTATGACCCAAGGTTAATAACTATCCTCTAATACAGGCACGAAAAAGTCATTAATCATAGCTTCATAGTGTTCCCGTTGGTTCTAATATTACATATGACAAGCTTCATTTATAAAGAAATGTGAGCTAATATTGACCGAACGTGCAATGAGCTTGAATAGATTTTGTTTGGATGGATTCATTTGGGTCTATTTCTATACTCTGCTCCCCAGCAGCAATAGCGCACTTTTGGAGTCTGTAGATTAAATATGATGCGAAACCGATCCATACCGACTTACTGACTTTGCTGAGCGATTACGTCGACCGAATATCCGCGGAAACGAAACCACTATTGTGGTAATATATTTGGACGATTTGAAAAGGTTGTTTTGAATTAGATTTGTTGTTATGAAATGAACAGCCAAGCTGATATAAACCAAGTAACATTTGTCGTAATTATGTATGCCATACGTAATCCCTTATAAGGGGTCTAAATGTTGCCTGATATCTGAGACAATAACCAACAATAATTAAAAGTGGCGACTTGAATCAAAATTTGGTCGGTAGCCATAGTTTTATAGTACCATTGGGTTAGAAAAGAAAACTGGATATCACCTATCCGGCTAGTCTCTATTATATGTAGTTTGTATGTTATTTAGGAGTTTTCAAAAAATTTCGTTTGCTTAGATGAAAAAGTTGCAGCACTGAATGCATTTAAGAAGATCTCTAATGAAGTATAAAACTCCATGCGCTACTACGTAAGTGTCCTCAAATATTGCTTTCAAAATTTTAGCAAATATTTCTACTAATTAAAATTCGAGGCTTTAATATATTGAGTGTATATTTATATTTATAGTTTATAGTTTTATAAAATTCCAAACAGTGTGGTCCACATTATCACTCTCTCCTATCTTCTTCTTCTTCTTTATTGTCGTCGACACCGCTCCTTTTCGCGCTGTCAAAAGCAGCTTTGAAATCAAAGAAGGGTGGTGTGTGTCGATTCTCTTTTCAGGGGTCTTTACCATGATTTGGCGCAAGGTTAATATCTGGTCAGTTGTTGATTTTCCAGGCTTGAAGCCACACTGATAAGGTCCAATCAGTTCGTTGGGCTTTAATCTTTCACACAGTTGCTCCCCATTTTTGTGGATTGGGCAGAGCACATTTAAATTCTAATCGTTTGGAATACTTTAGTTCGACTATAGTCTACGAAGAAGCTGATGCATGCCCCTTATAAATTCGACGCCGTTTTTGAATAGCTCGGCTGGCAATCCATCGGTACCCGCCGCTTTGTTGTTCTTCAGACGGGTAATTCCCATTCGAACTGATTCATGTCTGCTCTGCCGTCATCTATAAATGTATGTTACGGTTTTGAAACTTTCTGTTAGTCGCCGCATTTTTTCGTATAATAATTTTTGAGCATTACCCCTGTCAGAAGGCTTGTCAAGCTCTTTGCTCTCTTCTATCACTAACCAAAAAATCTCCTATATGCTTTATTAGTTTTATTACTTTACTAGGATTTCAAAATAAATATCCAATTTTTTGTGAATTTTTCAATTTTTCATTTCAGATTTGTCCATTTCTAATGGGGATCTACTGCAATTTACTGAAATGTCTTCAGAATTCCGATATTTTAGGCTAGAATGTGAATTGATTGCACCAATGTTTATACATTTGACAGCTGTCGGATCATTAGTTTGTGAATTATATCATTTTGAGTGAAGTAACTTTTGTTATTGGTAAAGAGTAGATAAAAAGGAATTTCAGGCGTTAAAGTGTTACTTTTTGAAGGAAAAAATACAATTAAGGCAATCATTTAACTTGTTGACGAGTTTCCGGACACTGACCCAGCAAAATCAACCGTCAAGGATTGGTATGCTAAGTTAAGATGTGATGAAATGAGCACCAAAGACGAAGTGAGTACCCAAAAGATGTTATTACCGTAGAAAACTTCAGTCCACAAAATAATTGTTACAGCTATCTCTTAAAATGAAATCATTCGATATAACGGGTACTCTAAAGATATCAACTGAATGTTTACATCATATAATTCACGAATATTTTGGTATGAGAAAGCTTTGTGCAAAGTGGGTGCCGCGCGAGCTCAGCACTCAACTCAACTCAACGGCGATTTGATGATTCGGCGCAGTTGGAGATGTTCAAGCCTAATAAACCCGATATTTTGAGTTGATATGTGACAATGGATGAAACATGGCTCCATCATTTTACTTCGAAGTCCAATCGGCAGTCTTTCACGTGTGCGAAACCGCTCCAAAGCCAAGGCAAGGTTATTGTGGCTTTATTTTGGGATACGCATTGAATAATTTTTACTGACTATCTTGAAAAAGGAAAGACCATCAACAGCGACTATTATATTATGTTATTGAACTGTTTGAAGGACGAAAGTGCCAAATTTCCACATTTAAAGACAAAGAAAGTGTTGTTTTACTTAGCCAATGGACCGTGTCACAAATCAGGGAAAAAGGATGACAAAAATCTCTGAATTAAGTTTTTGAATTGCTTCCGCATCCACCGTATTCTGCAGATCTGGTTCCCAGCGACTATTTCCTGTTCTCAGATCTCAACCAAATGCTCACTGGGAAGAAATATGTTTTGAATGAATATGTGATCGCCGAAGCCGAGGCCTATTTTAAAGCCAAGGACAATACGTACTACAAAAATGGTATTGAAAAGTTATAAAGTCACCATAATCAGTGAATCTCCCTTAAAGGAAACCATCCTGAATAAAAAAAGGAGTTTTGCCAACTTAATTTATGTACAAATACACAGAGGGACTTGGTAAATCGACTCAGCTCGTCACGTTGATCATTTATATATACTATACTGTATATTTTATAGGGCCTCCGACGTTTCCTGCTGGCGTTGCAAACGTCGTGGCAAACTTAATATACTCCGTTCAGGGTATAAAAATATTTATGGATATAATTCAATCATCATTGAAAACAATTTAATGCTATTGAGCATTGTCATTAGACACTTTCAACATCTCTTCATAAAGGGTGATTTTTTAAGAGCTTGATAACTTTTTTTTAAAAAAAAACGCATAAAATTTGCAAAATCTCATCGGTTCTTTATTTGAAACGTTAGATTGGTTCATGACATTTACTTTTTGAAGATAATTTCATTTAAATGTTGACCGCGGCTGCGTCTTAGGTGGTCCATTCGGAAAGTCCAATTTTGGGCAACTTTTTCGAGCATTTCGGCCGGAATAGCCCGAATTTCTTCGGAAATGTTGTCTTCCAAAGCTGGAATAGTTGCTGGCTTATTTCTGTAGACTTTAGACTTGACGTAGCCCCACAAAAAATAGTCTAAAGGCGTTAAATCGCATGATCTTGGTGGCCAACTACGGGTCCATTTCTTGAGATGAATTGTTGTCCGAAGTTTTCCCTCAAAATGGCCATAGAATCGCGAGCTGTGTGGCATGTAGCGCCATCTTGTTGAAACCACATGTCAACCAAGTTCAGTTCTTCCATTTTTGGCAACAAAAAGTTTGTTAGCATCGAACGATAGCGATCGCCATTCACCGTAACGTTGCGTCCAAGAGCATCTTTGAAAAAATACGGTCCAATGATTCCACCAGCGTACAAACCACACCAAACAGTGCATTTTTCGGGATGCATGGGCAGTTCTTGAACGGCTTCTGGTTGCTCTTCACCCCAAATGCGGCAATTTTGCTTATTTACGTAGCCATTCAACCAGAAATGAGTAGACCATAAATCGGACGTAAAGCGCGAAACACATTTCGAACCGAACACTGATTTTGGTAATAAAATTCAATGATTTGCAAGCGTTGCTCGTTAGTAAGTCTATTCATGATGAAATGTCAAAGCATATTGAGCATCTTTCTCTTTGACACCATGTCTGAAATCCCACGTGATCTGTCAAATACTAATGCATGAAAATCCTAACCTCAAAAAAATCACCCGTTACAAACCTTTCACAATTCTCGCCAAATGTAAGCAGAAACGAATAATGGGTGGCAGCATTGCATAGTTTTAGGCTACTTCAAAACTTACAAGTACACTGTGAAAAATAAAAATAAAAATTAGAAATCGCTTCACTAACAAAAACGTCTGAAAAATTCGCCTGAAGTGCGGTATTTTGACTATATAAAAATATTACTAACTGTAAATATTGTAAAAATATACAATATATATGCTGCACAACAACCACAAGTGATCTCTACTAAACAAATACGAGTGGAAAATTGACGAACCAACTATAGTAGTTGTTGTATTTGTTATTCACAGCTATTTTGTGGCTATGAAGCCCCTTCACTGCTACAAGCAGAGCTTTGTAAAGCTTCGAAATAGCAAGCGCGCACACACACACGCACTGGTGGAAGCACACACTGTGCGCTTTAACAAGTTTTGCGCCGCCACAAAAGCCAAATGCAAGCAAATAATAAATAACATTTTGTTACATAACCGGTTTGGCAGTGAACTCATAGTGGCAATAGCACTTGTGGCATGTGGCAAGTGGCAAGTGCATTTGTATATTTGCTTGCAATTTCAATGTTGTTAAGTGCATGAGCATGTGTGTGTGCGCATGTTGCACGTGGCGCGTTAACAAAGTTGTAACCTGTTGTTAACTTGCTATTGTTATTGTTGTTGTGCTCCTCTAGTTAGTCTCATATTCTTCACCTGCACTGTTGTGCGTTAAAATATTATTACAGTAGTTATTTTCACTGTTATTGTTGTTGACTTATATTAATGATGTTTCTCTGTCGCAGTTATTATTATTGTTGTCGTTGTTGTTGTGCGTGTGCTACTCAGACATACTCAAAACAACCACGTTGAGTGCCCTCAAACCAATCAAACGGACGCTTGAAGGCAGACAAGCGGGCGCTGAGCGGCGGAGCGTGCAACAGGCCAGCAGGGCGGGAGGGCGACGTACCGCCAGAGACAGTGAGTGGCAACTCAACAGACAGTTAGTTAGTTAGATGGGTAGTATCCACAAAAGTTGTTACGTTAGTTGCATGGACGGGCGGTTAGACAAATTGTTGCACTTGCTTTGTGTTGAAGGGTGTACGCTTCACGTCCGTCCAGCATATTTTTAGAGCAATTCACCGTTTGTTATGTAACGGTAACTATTTTTCCTTATTCTTTTTTATTATTATTATTTTATTCTTGTCTATGCTCGGTTGTGGGTGTAGCTGGGATGTTTGCATTAACACTACTTTGTAACGGTAAATAACGAAGCTTCAAAAACACAAATTCTCGCACTTGAGCGGACGGCAAACAGCAAATAGCAAATAGAAAGCGTGTAATAATAAATATGGAAAATGCAAATACAAAAAATGGTTAGGTTGAGCGCAATCATGCTGGGAACATGTGAGCGCATTGTTGGGAAAAAATAATTAAAATAAATAGAATAAGTGTCTGGCTTGTGAAGTTGGCAAAAAGAAGAGAAAATAAAATAGAGAAATTAAAATTTTTTCTGCAGAATGATATGTGAAGCGCTGAGCTTATATAAAAATCTGAAGCCAAGCAAATATGAATGAAATAAAAATTAAACAAAAATTGCAAAATATTTCAACAAATACTGCAAGATTTTTCAAACTACTTTTTTCAAGTTATTTATGGACTATAATTAATAAAATATCTCTCTATGCTTGTTATTGATGTTCATGCAAAATGAAAAATATGCAAAAAATAAGTTTAAGAATAACGCTGAACGTTAATTCCTTTATATGTTAGGCAAATTACTGTAATTCTCAAACGGCTTGTTAACTATAATAACATAAAAATCAGATATTAATTTCATATTGTACTAATTTTAACTAATAGATTCGTGATATTGTGGTAGATATACCTAAGTGGAGTGAGTTCATTATAACCGCACCTTAAGACGCTTGCAGAATACTGCACTCCGGACTACGATAGGATGCCTTTGGATATCTCCTATTGAACAGTTGTATTGTGAGGGCCGTATACTCCCAGTTAAGGAGCTTATGAACTCCTCTACAAGCAGTTCCTGTTGGGTTTTTTTTTGGCAGTAATCATCCTTGCAGTCACGAGCTTGAAGCGGTACCGCCCCTAGGAACATTCCTCGATTACGTCGACGACAAACTACTTGGAGTCAAACCACCATTCATTGCAGACGAAGAGCTCGAGTTGCCGCGAGAAACGAGAGTGCCCTTGCGCAGCTCTGTTCTGTAGCAGGTGAAACTCCTACCTAGACCCCGACACGTCCAATATATGTCCTGCGTGCAATGAGTTTCCGCATGATACTGGCCGCATCTTTGCATGCCGCACCAACTCTATTGGCTGTCACTCCTGAACCGACCCCTTGAACCAACCCCGTCGAAATTGCACGTTTCTTGGGCCTTCCGTTGGATGACGTCAACGACAACTTAGCTAATCAGCACCATCCTAACGGGGATTAGGAAATACCCGATACAACAAAAACAACGGTTGTTCGGGTGCCAAAACGAGGAAACACTGACAACAACCACATTAAATGTTAGACTTCCGCATGCATTTAGGTTGGTTGCTTGAAAATGGAGGTACATGAGCGCCAGACCTCAGGTGGCCGCAATTAGACCATCACTAGGCCCATTGGCTCCCGGATGGTAACCGAATTACGCCTTATTCAGCAACTCAGTGGACTTAGTAAACATTTTTCAACCAATCTACCTAAATTCTGTTCAGTTGAGGCATTTAGAGCCGTGAGATATATCCCATCTCATCCGGCTGAAAGCGGAACCGTCGTAAGTAATTAAGCGCCTAATGATTCTCCTCGCATGCTCCACATTCCGCCGAATCCACCTTCCCCATTTTCTGAAGATGGGATCTTAAGGGTAGGTGCACTGGCATGACCCATACAATGTTACTAAGTTCTCTTTTGCCTAGAAGTAGGAATTTTTTGGTCGGTACACCATCAACACTACACCAAAGTAGCTTTATGGCAAATCTTGCGTTGCTTGTGTGTATTCTAAGACCTACAGGGTTCATTGCCTCAAATAACCCTTGAAGGAGCAGAATGGTTTGTGACAGCATAGGGGAATATCCGCAATGATACTTGATACTTGCGTGTTTTCCGTGTGCATGTCGGCCGTTGGCGATTCCACCTGCCACCTCGCTCATGCATTTGCCGAGTTAGCAACGCCAGGGTGTCGATCTCTGCCACATACAGTTTAGTTTATACTCATAACTATAACATTACATTCTGGGGTGCTATTCCCTTTTTTATTTACTCAGCCCAACCTTACTCCTAACGAAAATGTTAATCATTAGGAGTCTAAGGTCCTTCTGGTCACACACAAGGAGGCATAGCGCCAGGTGAGATTCCACCATGAAGCGGATTGCTCCACCATTTTCCACGGAGTTGATGGCAAACCAAAGCGAACGATTTAGCTTTTTACGACCGACCTGTTCGAGATCGACGAGAGGATCTGTTCTTTCAGACCAACGCTGAACGTCGACTAAACCAGGAATGCTGCTCCGCCGACGTGCTTCCTCCGTTTCTGCCAGTGTCGATTATGGCGTAGTTGAAGGGGAAGATCATGTCCGCTTCTTATTTCGCTTTGCCTCGTTATGGCTATGGTAAACACAAAAAAATAATGTTTTGGCACTAAATGCCAAAATTAAAAAAGATTAGTACCATTTGTGAAAATCTTTTTTAGCTTTTGTTAAGAAGTCGCTGGATTTCATTGAGATTAGATTCATACTGTTTCACAAAACCTTGGGCTTTATTGATATTAACTGCCTCTTAGTTCGCCTTAAAACTCAATCGATTCTTGTCCACGTTGAAAGAAGACATTTAACATTCTAATTGACGAACTTTGGGAAGCTAGATACTTAAATAGTACAAGCTCGTTCCCCAATACTACCTAAACTAGCTCCTGACGTCCATTCCTTAGAAACTGTTCTGAGGAGAACTGAGATCTTCAGATATTTGAAAGTTTCATAATGTAGTTTTCTGGGGGTGCATAGCATCAACAATATATTAAGGCTTCGTGTAGTATTCTAATCATAAACTTTAATAGGACCGTTATTGAAGAGAATTTCGCTTTTCTGATACCCTTTCAGGAGACAAATAATATACAATATGCAATAATATTGCATGAGTTCGTTGGTGAAGTGCATTAAACCGGGCTTTTGATCACATTGAACTATTCCTTGACATTCATTTTATGGACCAGGTGATACCGAAACACACAAAATTGCAAGATTGATGAACGATCATAAGAATACTTTGGTCGGTAAGAATCGTAACAAACTTAGATAGCTATGGTCTTGTTCTCTCTGAGCTTGATCTGATTCGTATTTTCGGATAAGTCTTTTGCTTGATTCTCGCTTTCGACATTATTTGAGCGATAAATCCACAGTACTACTTGAATACCCAATTGTTTAAATGAAATTTAAATTATTTGCGCTCAGGATGTTTTGTAGATATTTATAGTATTAAAGGAGATTTTGCTGAACAGGTAAAGAGAGGTTTTCATCTTTTCTTAGGTCACATCATTTTTCATGGTAATCTTTATAGCTAATCCCATTCGTTAGTGAAGAAAAGTTACTACAGTCACACAAAACTTCACTGAAAGTTAAAGTCAAACAATCACAAGCGCCAAAGGCGCGTGAAAATAATTTCCAAGCCATCAGCAACAGTCAAAAACAAAAAACAAAGGAAAATTGATTGTGTGTATAAACAAAAAAAAAAAACCCTTGTAATCAACAGCGAAAGCGGAAATGTTGCCGCTAAGTGCGGCAGGGCAGTCAGGAAATTATAGAAACGGGAACCAACAATAAACAAAACCCAATAAGGTAAGGAGGACGTGATGCATATAAAATTAATCAGCTGGGTCAAAGGTACGTACCGTCGAGGGTTACTGCACGATGACCATGAGTTCGCAAAGCAACTCGAGTTGAAAAGTTAGACTTGTAGGAAAATAGTTACCCATTTATGGGGGTTCTACGTAGAATACACACGCCCATATATGTATTACGTCGGGTAGACTTTTTCTATACAATTTTTATAATCCCGAAAAATTAAACTTTACCTAAAATATAGCTATCTCGAAACCGGTTTTAAACCCGTATTCTCTTAAACAAAGTTTTTCAGTATGAAACGCAGAATATTTTCCATTTACGCGATATATCCGGTTTTTTGACTTCCAGTAAATCAACCCACTCTAGTAACGATTTTCATAGTTTGACAGATCAGGGATTTCAGACATAAAGAGAAAGATGCTCAGTATGCTTTGACATTTCATCATGAATAGACTTACTAACGCTTGCAAATCATTGAATTTTATTACCAAAATCAGTGTTCGGTTCGAAATGTGTTTCGCGCTTTACGTCCGATTTATGGTCTACTCATTTCTGGTTGAATGGCTACGTAAATAAGCAAAATTGCCGCATTTGGGGTGAAGAGCAACCAGAAGCCGTTCAAGAACTGCCCATGCATCCCGAAAAATGCACTGTTTGGTGTGGTTTGTACGCTGGTGGAATCATTGGACCGTATTTTTTCAAAGATGCTGTTGGACGCAACGTTACGGTGAATGGCGATCGCTATCGTTCGATGCTAACAAACTTTTTGTTGCCAAAAAATGGAAGAACTGAACTTGGTTGACATGTGGTTTCAACAAGATGGCGCTACATGCCACACAGCTCGCGATTCTATGGCCATTTTGAGGGAAAACTTCGGACAACAATTCATCTCAAGAAATGGACCCGTAAGTTGGGCACCAAGATCATGCGATTTAACGCCTTTAGACTATTTTTTGTGGGGCTACGTCAAGTCTAAAGTCTACAGAAATAAGCCAGCAACTATTCCAGCTTTGGAAGACAACATTTCCGAAGAAATTCGGGCTATTCCGGCCGAAATGCTCGAAAAAGTTGCCCAAAATTGGACTTTCCGAATGGACCACCTAAGACGCAGCCGCGGTCAACATTTAAATGAAATTATCTTCAAAAAGTAAATGTCATGAACCAATCTAACGTTTCAAATAAAGAACCGATGAGATTTTGCAAATTTTATGCGTTTTTTTTTTTTTTTAAAGTTATCAAGCTCTTAAAAAATCACCCTTTATATGAGCTCTTATTTACGAATATACCGTTATGCATACAAATATGTGGTGGCTTTTGATGAAAGCGCTTTTATGTTTTAATTTGCATATAATCAAAATACCACAAAGGCTGCTTTAATACATAAAAGTAACGGATGGAAGTGCAACAACAACGAAATAATATCAAAAAGCTAACTCCAGCTTTGTTGGGCCAACGGTGAAGAGTCAAAACGAGCAATAAATGAAGAGATAGTTGAGTGAGTAATTTGTGGCTTCCTTTGTTTTCTTTATTTTAGACGCGACCACAAAGCGCACTGATTTTAATCGCTTTCAGATACTTTGAGCTTTTGTGCGAAAGCTGTTGGATCGTTTTTTATTTTCAAGTGAAATTGTTGCCAATAGTGTTCCTCCACCACTTTCAGTTAAGCGTAGTAATTAGTCAAATGTGTAAATTAAATATTTGAAGTTTAATAAAACAACATTTTAATTATATAAAGAAAGCTCTCTTTTGGGACAAGATAGGTTAGATTGAGAATTTAACTGTGTACACTGTGTACTGAAGCGTTTATAATAGATCTCTGCGATCATAACAGTGTAGGCCATTATCATTTCCAGGATGTTTATAGTGCGCAGAACTCAGTCTTTGTCGCATAACACTAGAATAGTTAACGGGTTTCCCTTCTGTAAGGAGAATTTTTTCAACGTTAGTTTTGAGCTGTTTTGTCAGGGCGATCGTACCCAATATCGTTTTCCCAGGGTTCTGATTCCATATTTTGGGATATCTTATTTTTTTCAACAACCTTTAAGCTCTGTAGATGGAAATAAAGCTTCTAAAATAACTCATAAATTTTCACCGATATTATTTTTGAATTTCTTTAGGTCTTCTTAAACAATATTCATGCAATTTTTAAAGCAAATTAGGTGATGAGTACTTAAATATTAGATCAACCACTTCGAAAAAGGCAGTTTCGAGTAAAATGCTTTTAAAATTTTGTCGTCCGCTGGATCGGTCTAGTTGCCACGATACTAAAAATACTATAACTTAGGAAATAATTTCTATTATCAATAATCCTTTCAGAGACATATTTGTGAATATCGACGCTGTAGTATTATTTAAAAACTGGAGTTTTTCAAATTTCTATTTTAGATAACCCCCTAACCCTAACCACTGAAGTTGGAAAAGCTCCCCGAAGACTCTAAACAGCCACGCAGTTTATAAAAATATGTGACTTTCTTTAAAAATTATCGCAAAAGGATGAGAAGTCAAGCTATTTTATACATACTTTATATATAGTACCTCATACACCGACGACCATATTTGGCCTAAAGTTTGTTAGAATAACAAAAATAATTATATGTAGTACTTTAAGGAAATTTGGGTACCCGTGAAACCAATGTCATATCTTTTTGGCATTCCAATATAGTAAATGGGGATCCGTTTCAGGGTTCTTTACATTAAAGAAAAAACATATAAACCTCAAATTTAATGGGGAATATTTATTTTCATTGGAAAGAACAAGTTTTGGTATTAATTTTTTGAAGATTAGCTCTTTCAAATGTTGGCCGCGACTACTTTTCAGATTGTCCATCCACTGACTCCAAGTTTCGATGAGCTTTTCGACTGGTAACTGGCGAATGATACGCGTGATGTTTTGCTCCAAGGCCTGAATCGAAGGAGGATTGTCCACATAGACTTTAGACTTTACATATCCTTACAGGAAAAAGTACAACGATGTGATATCACACGATCTTGGTGGCCAATCGACAGACCTAAAACTTGAAATTATCTGCTCACCGAAGTGTTTTCTTTATAATTCCGTTGATTGATGCGATATGTGGCAAGTGGCGCCGTCTTCTTCAAACCAAATGTCGCCGACATCATGATCTTCAATTTTAGGCATCAAATGGTCGGTTACCGTGGCGCGATAACTGTCGCCATTGACGGCTTCGTTTTCACCGGCATCAGTTTTTAAGAAACTGCTTTTTTTTGGATGAATTGACAGCTCTTGGATCTTTTCGGGTTGTTTTTTATTCCAAATGCTGCAATTTTGCATGTATACATATTTAGCCATATGTGAGGCTCATCGCTGAACAAATTTGTATCGAAAACATCAGATCTTCATGGAACTTTACAATAAGCCCATAGAGCCCAAGCGAAGTAGCTTGACAAGGTCGAGTGGCTTCAGTTCTTCTACAAGCTGTATTTTGTACGCTTTTAATTTAAGATTTTGACGTAAAATGTGCCAAGTCGTTCAATGTCAATCCGAGTTGCTGCGAATGGCGTCGAATCGACTCTCTATGGTCTTCGTGTATTATCCAATAATGAGTGCTAGGGCCCAAGATAGATGATGGGATTGTGAATAGAACGCTCAGTAGGCCTATTACATTGACCATAAGTTAGGCGAAGTGTGTGAAACACATTCTTTACAGAACGTGTACTAAAGTTGAACGATTTGTAAACGTTGTTCAATGAGCGGGGTTATGATCCGATTTCATTCATTTTTAGGAGCGGGGCCGCTCCCACTTCATTCAAAAGTTTTAACCCACTGGTGCCCCTCGCTGCTACAAGCTATGGTGTCGCGTATCTACGAACTCGTCTAGTCGTTTTACTAAGGAACATATATCATCCTGATCAATTTATATATATGTTTATAACTCTATATATATATCGATTAGTTTTACAAAACTATTATAGTGTATAGCAACATGTTGAAAGCGTATAAAAACTTCGATAGGCCATATGGCAGCCATATGCGAAAGTGACCTGATCTAAACAACTTCTTCAGATATTGCTCCGTTTTGTTGAACAATAACCTATGTCAAGTTTGATGACATGATGACAACAAATGGAGAATTTTTCCTACAAGCACTTCATTCCAATTATTCAGTTTGTATGTTAGCTATAAGTTATAGTGATCCGATATGAGTAGGTCCGAAAAATGAGCAGTTTCTTGGGAAAAGAGGACGAGTGCAAAATTTCAGATCGTTATCTGCATAACAAAAGAGACTAGTTCGCTTATGCGGAGTAGGGGACAGACGGTCAGAGAGGCGGGCATGGTTAAATCAAATTATCTCGTCACGCTGATCTACCATATATTGATTTGTCAAAAAAGTCTTGCGGTATTTTTATTGAATTTTTTTTTTATTGAAATTGAAATGAATTTTTGATGACTCATGCTACTATGCCGGTCTCTTTCGACCAATTCAGCGATTTTATCGGAATTTTCGACGACAGGCCTCCCGGAGCGTGGCGCATCTTCGACCACCTCTACACCAAAACGAAAACGTTGGAACCATCGTTGTGCAGTGGAAATGGAAACTGTATCGGGTCCATAAACTGCACAAATTTTATTGGCGGCTTGAGATGCATTTTTGCCTTTATCGTAGTAGTACTGTAAAATATGCCGTATTTTCTCTTTATTTTGCTCCATGTTTGCGACGCTATAACTCACGAACGACTTAAAAGAAACGACAATCAATCAAACACGTGTTAGCGCGTGAAATGAGCTTTCCAAAAAGGTATAGCATGACCCGATGTGACGAATAAAACTAGAACTACGCGCTTTCAGCGCCAACTAGCGAAAATACCGCAAGACTTTTTTGACAACCTAATATTTTATGGAGACTCTGACGATACCTGTGGAGTGTTGTGAACATCGTGGCACACTTAATTCACCCTGTTCAGCATATTAGTAATTAATCAAATGGATGGAAATGCTATCTTTATGTCGACGTCTATATTTGCAGAATCCCAAAAATAATTTCATAAAATTTTGCTTTACTCTAAACATAGTTTTGAAGTGTGCATAAATGAAATAAGGGATTAATATTGCAAATATGTGATGATATAACAAAGGAATTTCTTATCCTTCAATTTTTGCTCTCACCAGTAGTAATTTGAATAGTCTAACCCTAAAATAAATTTTAAACCCAGAGCAATGCTCCAACTTTCCTGTTATTTACATGTTTATTGTTGTATTTGTTTATTAGCTGCTGACAAATTTTGGCAAATTGTTTTCGTTTTTCGTTCACAATATTATATATACTTGTATGTACATATATAGTATAGCTTGTAATAGCTACACGTACAACTTTTCATAATTTTTCTCATTGGCTCACACTTCTATTGTCACCCCTTCGAAATTCCTCTCATTTCTTCATTTCCTTTACTAATCTGCTTTAATGCTTCCCTCAATTACTCTGAACATTTTTGCTTTTCTTCTTCTCGTTTACGCTTTTGTGTTGCAGCTTATAATTTCTAAGCTTTAGCATAACTCCATTGACCTGCTTTGTCCTCCCCCTGCTCCTTCATTATCCCTTTCCCATTTCACATTATTTGCGGATAATCTGAAACATTTTCCTCTTCATTTGCGGTTGAAGTTTTGTGGCATTAAATTTGGTATTTCTGTGGTCATTTGCAGAGACATTTATTAGAGATATTCCATTGTCACAATTGCAGCTTAGAAAATTAATTATAAAATTTACAAGTGATTATCACATTCGTCCATTGGGTTTATTAGGAAGTTTAAACAATTATTTATTGAGTTAATTTTCATAGGCACATAAAGGGCATAATAACTACATTACTTGTTGGTTTGGACAATTTGAGTTTGATTTCGTATTTTGTGTCTATTGTTAGATTTAATATTATTTTATTTAGTGAGGTGCCTAAAAAGGCTTGACTTCGTATGGCAGAAGTATATGTAAATAAGTCTTAGAAGAGTCTTTTCAGAAAATGCTTCTAGAAGCCGATAATAATCCGCCGTACCTTGAAAACTGAAAAGGCATATTAGACTCCTAATCTTGTACTAATTGAGCAAAATTTGTGACTTCTTATTGAAGTAGAAATTGAAACTGTCGGTTCTCACAAAGAAAACGGGAATGTTGTTTACATTAACCAGATAGTGAAGTGTCCATATAAGCTTTTCAAAGTCGTTCAATTCAGACTAACTCATTGGCGTTAATTTAAAGGCATCCTCTAAATGATAGAAACGGTGATTATTATTCTTAATTTCACATATAAAGTGTAATGCATCTGATTAGATAAAAGTTTACTGCTATGAAGTAATATGGAACTCAATTTGTGTTCAATGCGATTTGGAGACCCTATACATATAACGTATATACATGATGAGCTGAGTCTATTTAGCCTTGGTATGTCTGTCCGTCTGCATATTTGCAAACGAAACTGAGTCTCCTCATTAAGCGTCTTATTTGTCGGAACCATCAATATCATAACACAATAAATTATATCTACCATACAAACTTAAGCCTTTGTATGAGACATTTTTTTAATTGACAAGGTAACTTTATGAAAAAAGGACCACCGAAACATCGAATGTGTATGGTAATGGGAGGAAGTGTATGTAGGTCAACAATTTCTGGAATCACATGCAAAAGTACAAACAGTGCAAGATATTCCTGTGATTCCTCTATTCCTACCAAAGAATAAGTCTGTATATTATAATCCTCGTTACACAGTAGCTTGCCAACGAGTTTTAGAGATAGTTGACTTTTCTAATTATAGAAGTATTTGGACTTAAATTGCAATTGGCACATAACATTGAGTATCTTCAGAAGCTAGACTACAGCTGGACAATATCCAATGAAAAGTCCTCATTGCCTACTTACTTTCCAAACAGCTCTGAAAACCAAACGGTTGAAAACACACAAGGCAAGAGAGTAGAGATAGATTAGACAGATATTGTATCTGAAAGCAATATAGTATACTAGTATAAAGTTTCAAGTTCTTAAATTCGGTGGGACCTGGCGGTACACACCCGTCTCTATTTCACAGTTCCAGAGCTATATTAAAATATGATTAGTAACTTTTCTTAAGGGAGCGCTGTATATTACTATATATCCTTGTAATAGAAGACAGTCAAAGTGTTGTATATATCAAAGGCGGGCAAAAGCTCTCATACAGGTTTAGAAAATTTTAGACGAACCCTTTTCTGGCGATTGAGACACCTCCAAAACATGGTTTTTGAATGCTTCAACAGCATCTTCTGGCGACGAAAATCGTTGACCACGCATTATTTTCTTGATGTGTGGGAATAAAAAGAAGTCATTGGGTGCCAAGTCAGGGCTGTACGGCGGATGACCCATCAATTCGACGTTTTGGCCGGTCAAAAAGGGCGCTTGTTTGAGCCGATGTGTGAGAGGTCGCATTGTCATGGTGCACAATGATTCGTCTTCTCTTGTTCGTTTTTCGAATTTCTCCGAAGACTTCAGGCAAACAAATGGTGGTGTACCATTCAGAATTGACCGTCCTACGTTGCTCAAGCGGAACAGTCGCCACATGACCAGTTTTGCAGAAGAAACAGGCGACCATTTTTGCCTCGAAGTGCTTCTTCCACGAACAACTTTCATTGGATTTGGCTCGTCTTGGAAGACCCACACGGTCGATTGCTGTTTTGTTTCGGGCTCATACGCATAGATCCATGATTCGTCACCTGTGACGATCTTATAAACGTCTTTTGAAGCACCGCGATCGTATTTTTTCAGCATTTCTTTACACCAATCCACACGAGCGATTGTCAAATTGTGCGAGATCCAACGTGAACAAACCTTTTTTACGGCCAGGTGTTCATGCAATATCGAATGTATGCTGGTGGGAGAAATGCATAGGCATGCCTCTATCTGAAGGTATGTTACATGACGGTCTTGCATTATCAGTTTACGTATGGCATCGATGTTTACTGGCACAATCAACGGCAGTTTTTGGACGACCTTCACGGAATTCGTCTTTGAGCGAGCGTCGGTCACGATTGAATTCGTTGTAACAGCTTTTTACAGTGCTATAGGATGGTGCTTCATAGCCATACAAAGATTTTAGTTCATCGATGCACTCTTGTCGTGATAATCCACGTCGAAATTTGTGACAAAATTATCGCACGAAAATGTTCACGAGTTTAATTCCATTTTTCGGCCGAGATGAATTTTTTAATTCCCTGTAAATTAAAAAATTCACGATTAAATGACAAAACGTTTCTGAGTGATGTTATGCTAAAAAAATTTCAAGCTTTCCATTTCCATGGAAATGTCAGATTGCACCTGGCAACACTTAGTGTTGCCTACATCAGAGATATATGTATATAGCAGCCTACGTAGTATAAGGAGAAGAGAATATAGAACATCTTCTATTTGCCTTATACTCGTAGTAGGAAAGCCGGAGTGCGAGACTTTAATCTAACCTGTCCCACGGGATAGCTGAACAAAGTATTAGCTCATGGGAGAGAAGAAGACATTTGAGTCTCGTCTATTGTATGGACTGACAGACGCCTTTCTTTGGTAAATGCCTCAATTTTGTCATAATTAGAGCTGCCGTTTCGCTTTCCATTTTACAGAGGACTACCGCCAAGTGTGGTTATCAGCATTTCTCTTTTAATAGAAGAGTCTTTCAGCCGACGATTTTTATTAGCTAAGGTAATGAGTTCAGTTATACTGTATGCGGCTCCAAAATGAATACAGGCACTAGATATAAAATCATATGCTAGACCAATTAATGGCGTTTTGCAATACGCGTGTTAAGTGTTATCAAATGATGCTGTTGAGGTATTAGCCAGTATGGCGCCGATTGACATCTAGAGAGACGAAATCGTGCGAATATATTACTTATCGGAGACTCCATCGAAGCAAAAAGAAGTGGAGATCATCAAAAGAATCGTAATATTGCAGCAGTGGTGGCAAACTTCATGCAAAGGACGGCGGATCCACAGACTGATTCTGGATATACATTCTTGGATAAATAGACAACATGCGGGACGGTTTTTCAATCTGACCCAAACGCTCAGTGGCCATGGTTGCATTAGAAGCTACCTCTACAAATATCGTTTTGCCTTTAGTCCATATTGTCCGACGTGTACAGAGTGTATAGAAGAGTCTGAACACGTACTTTATCGACATATTTCATAAGAATACAAAGATTTGTCTTTCAACAAATTGCTCAAATTGAACGAACAAAGTTCTTGGAAGGAAAACCTTTTGCAATTGTGACGAGTATAATAGCTTTGGGGCCACCGAAGTTAACTTTATGTGTCTTGATTGTATAATCAATAGGATTTGGACAGGGTCAGGGCTATTAACGTTCCCAATAAAGGTGATAATTATATGATTATGAGTCTAGTGCCTGACTTGTGGTTAGAAATAATATTTTCCCTACAAGATATATACACTAACCTTCATTTAACCCCAGTAGCAAAGTGTCACATCTTCTTTGAAGTTAAAATAAACCCGTTAGAAAAGATTACTAATAACAACAAAAACAATACCATAATACTCCAACATTTTCAAATTGTAATTTCATGGTAAACTACTTTCAGTTGCCAACACATAAGCAAAGAACATAACCCCTCGGACCACAGAGGACAACACAAGCAGATTATTGTTGCATAATTTGCGAGCACCATTTGCACTTTGGCTAGGGTGAAGTACACAAGGACGAGGGCTAGCGTTTGAAGAGAGCACGCATGCTATGGTGGCCCAATTTGAAATGCATTTCACGAAGTTTGCCACAAATATTGCCACACAGACGCTATCTGGTTGGCTGACTGACTCGATGGCTGGCTGGCTGGCATAACTAAAACTAAAACTAAGCAGCAACAGCAGCACTAACAAGTAGCAAAGTACAACAACCACAACAACAATAATAACATCAAAACTAGTTTGACAACCCCTTAACGCTGTCGCTGCTGCTTGCAACATTGGCGCGCATTTGTTTGAGATTTTGCCTGTGTTTTGTAAATCTCGACACGTAGGGCACGGCGCCGTGAAGTATGCTAGCATTCGTGGTAAAAATCATGCGAGCACATGCACGGCTGCTAAACACACGCAGGTACTTATTGTACATGAAGTTATGATGTGTGTGTGTGTGTGTGAAGATCAAAACTTTACACTAATATTAGTAAGTTTACTTCTAAGCATGTGTCGGTGTCTGTGTGTGTGCAGTTTTGGTGCTGTGGTATTTGCCATTTGAATGATGATTGAATTATCAAAAAGGTTTGTTGACTCTGCACGCCACACCCACACACACGTCATGTAAGTGTATCTCAAATCTAGAGTTAGCTAACGGTTTCATTCCACGGCGCAGCATTCACTAGCGCTTATTTAGCTTGTGACAGCCGTTGCCAAATGTCATGCCATACGTGATGCGCTCACTATCTCCTGCGTATGTGTGTGTGTGTGTCAACCGCAACTGTCGTCTGCGCTCGCCGTTCGTTCGTTGCCTTCACCACACTTAATGTCGGACAGCTGGCACACCACGTACCACTCGTATCCGCTCGGGTTATTGCATTTAAAGTGAGCTCATAATTTTCGCTGCCACAAAATTCCGCTGTCGAGCATTGCAGTGGGTTTGAACTAAATGAAAATCCCCTGTAAGTTTTCGTATTCATTTATTGGTTTGTTGTTATTGCTTAAAGGGATTATTAGTGCATACGTGGGTGTGACCCGAAATCGTATTTAGAGGCATGTGGCCTTGGTTCTGTTTTAACAGGAATAATCGAATTTGAAATGTAATGTAGAGGTACTTTTTTCAATAGCTTTTTTTCGACAGATCAGGCGTGAGTTTTTTTTTGTTTAGTATTGTTTAGCGTTTCATTATGAAAAAACTTATGCCTGAACAACGTTTACAAATCGTTCAACTTTATTACGAAAATTCACATTGAAAGTATACACGAAGAACGTGGAGAGCCGATTCGGCGCCGTTCGCAGCAACTTGGACTGACGTATGGCACGACTTGACGTATTTTACGTCGAGATCTTTAATTGAAAGTGTACAAAATAAAGTTTGTGCAAGAACTGAAGCCGCTCGATATTTCCCAAGCGACATTGCTTAGCTATATAGGCTCTTGAAAAGTTCCAAGAAGATCCAACGTTTTCGCGCCAAATTTTGTTCAGCGATGAGGCCCGTTTCTGGCTCAATGGGTATGTAAACCTGCATAATTGCCATATTTTGGACGAAGACCAACCTGAAGAGATTGAATAGCTGCCATTTCATCCAGAAAAAAGAACGGTTTGGTGTGATTTTTTTTCCCGGTGGAGTCATCGGTTTATATTTCTTAAAAAAATATGCCGATGAGAACGTAACTGTCAATAACGACCATTATCGCCCATAATAACCGACTTTTTGGGGCCTGAAATTGAAGTTCGTAATCTCAACGACATTTGAATTCAACAAGACGGCGCTACTTTCTTCACATCGCATCAATCATTGGATTGGCCAGTAACCAGTCGAAATGTTCGAACGAGATATCGAGAATTGGACTCAACGGTCCGACCATCAGAGACATTGACGTTTAAAAGAGCTAATCTTCAAAAATTAAATGACAAAGAATTTTCTTCCGAATGATAATAAACACTTTCCATTAAGTTTGGAGTTTCTGTGTTTTTTCTTTAAAAAAAAAGTAGGGCAACCCGAAATGTTACCTTTTGTAAATGTACAGACAATGTGATTTTGCTACATTAGTTTAGAAAATTTCGCACATTCTTATGATTTCTGTTCTCGTTACCGTATTCGAGATTAATTGTTCGGCGCAATCATCTACTTTGTCAAACAGTGAACTTAAGTAGAAAAGTCAAGAGATTCATCTTCGCTTTATAATCTGAGTTAATTCCATCTTCTGCTGACTTTTTTCGGAGGTCCCTTTGTACTGGATTTTCCAATAGGGATGATGTGATTTCTAGGTGCCGTCTCGGCCACTTTTAATATGTCATGATCTGTAATTTTTTTTATTGTTTTCGTAATGTTTACAATTTCATCAAGGAAAGATATACGTAGGAACAGCTTTTGCAAATTATTCAATTTTGTTATCAACACAATCGTTCTCAAACTTTTCGTCTGCTTTGCCACTTTATGGTTGTAATAATCATCTACCTGCGCTTAGTTTTCGTCGAATCGTTGAAAGTTTTGAGCGTACAGTAGTGCCAATAAAACTAAGAACAGCTTGAAGCCATAAAAATAGTGCTGCCATTAAGGCAAGTGTTGCTGAAACCGCAATTTGTCGATTCTAAGACGTTCTCAAGAATTAGGAGTGTCTCAAATAATAACCTTGCGAATTTTTTGACAGGATTTAGGCTTACATCTGTATAAAATTATTCATACTCAAGAACTGAAGTATTGGACTACCATAAAAATAGTATATTTGCTGATTTTGCCTTGGAAAAACTTGAAAATGATAACGATTTTTTAAAGAAAATCATCTTATCCGATGAGACAAATAAGCAAAACTATCAATTCTCGTGTGATGAAAATTATTCATGCACAAACATTGCATTCACCTAAATTGACATCGGTCCGTACTTCTTTCGAAATAAAGTTGGTGACAGCATTACTGCAATGGAGAACGGTGTAGTCCGATAAAAAACAATTTTTTATGGCTGCAATTGGAAGATGTTGATCTTGACAACATCTGGTTTCAATAAGACTCGTCTGCGTACCACACAACAAGTGCAACAACCGTTATACATATGTATTCATGTTCACGAAATTATGCGGGTTTTACACATTTTTTTCGATACCTTTTAGTTCTCATAACGGGTGATTTTTTTGAGGTTAGGATTTTCATGCATTAGTATTTGACAGATCACGTGGGATTTCAGACATGGTGTCAAAGAGAAAGATGCTCAGTATGCTTTGACATTTCATCATGAAATAGACTTTACTAACGAGCAACGCTTGCAAATCATTGAATTTTATTACCAAAATCAGTGTTCGGTTCGAAATGTGTTTGTTCGACAAATTTTGTTTTCAGCGATGAGCTCATTTCTGGTGAATGGCTACGTAAATAAGCAAAATTGCCGCATTTGGGGTGAAGAGCAACCAGAAGCCGTTCAAGAAACTGCCCATGCATCCCGAAAAAATGCACTGTTTGGTGTGGTTTGTACGCTGGTGGAATCATTGGACCGTATTTTTTCAAAGATGCTGTTGGACGCAACGTTACGGTGAATGGCGATCGCTATCGTTCGATGGCTAACAAACTTTTTGTTGCCAAAAATGGAAGAACTGAACTTGGTTGACATGTGGTTTCAACAAGATGGCGCTACATGCCACACAGCTCGCGATTCTATTGGCCATTTGAGGGAAAACTTCGGACAACAATTCATCTCAAAGAAATGGACCCGTAAGTTGGCCACCAAGATCATGCGATTTAACGCCTTTAGACTATTTTTTGTGGGGCTACGTCAAGTCTAAAGTCTACAGAAATAAGCCAGCAACTATTCCAGCTTTGGGAAGGACAAACATTTCCGAAGAAATTCGGGCTATTCCGGCCGAAATGCTCGAAAAAGTTGCCCAAATTGGACTTTCCGAATGGACCACCTAAGTCGCAGCCGCGGTCAACATTTAATGAAATTATCTTCAAAAAGTAAATGTCATGAACCAATCTAACGTTTCAAATAAAGAACCGATGAGATTTTGCAAATTTTATGCGTTTTTTTTTTAAAAAAAGTTATCAAGCTCTTAAAAAATCAACCCTTTAGTTCGTCACTGTTTTGGAGTTTTCGGTTCGAAGATGATGATCATAGTTTATTGTTCTATGATAGCTATGTAAGTTACTGCTTGACGTTGAAGCTGATTGAAATTCTACATTCAGAACTTATTTGCTTTCAAATAGTTAGTCTGATTTTCACTGGAAGTAATTTGTTTATTAAGAAATGTCTTCACCGCTAAAATAATGAACAATTTCTCATAACTGCAACTTCGATAAGCGGATTTATATAATTGAATACAGGCTTGAATTTTGCAAAGTATTTAATGTGTTTTGATATGTGTCTTAAGTTTGGCGTCAATTAAACAGTGCTATAGATTACAAAATATCAGACGAGGCTTTTTAAATTATGAGCTATGGAACTGAAATTGGAAGACTTCGGAATCTTGGTGGTGTTTCCATATGGGAACATTTGCTGTATTGAATTAAAATTTCTTTCTCAATACAGTCACCAATACCAAAGAATCGTAACTGGGCACGAAACTAATGAGTGGAGGTTTCTGTAAGCATATTTAAACTGATGTTAACGGTTGGAGAAGTTGGATCCATGAACTATAGGTGGTTAGAATACTGATTCATTATTAAAATTATTATTTTTTATTAAAATTTTAAAATTCAAAGATCGAATATTGTCGTACCTCAGGGACATGTATATCAACGCGATTAAAATAAAATTTGGCAATCTGGAGAGTCAATTGTCAAATTTTATTTTAATCTCGTTGATATACATGTCACTGAAGTACGACAATATTGTCAGTTGTGTTCATTATTTACTTTGTTTGTGGGAGCCACTAAGGCTGTTTTTTATGAGCTTGGCGATTTTCGCTTCTTAAGAAGCGTTATAAGAATTTTTTCGTAAATTTTTGGCCCAAAAATAACACGATAACGTTGCTCCAGCCTCTGTATTCAGCTGACAAAAATTGTTTTTGTGAGGGATTTCGATGATTGTGGGAAGTGCTGGTATAAGGGCGTAATATCGAATGGGTACTATTTGGAAGGCGACAACATTAATGTAGTCAATGATTAATTTTTTTTTTTCAAACACGAAGATTGTAATTGTTTTTTGAACCCACCACAAATGCTGTATTTGTTTTCGGGGAAATTACTTGTAGATACTTGAGCGCAATGCAGCAACACCTGTCGGAGAATTTGAAATTAAAATGCCGCCAAAGTGAAAATAAAGTGTTGTATGCAAAGAACAGCTGTAAATCGGGCGACAACACCGCAGAATTTGTGTTCAGATTAAATGCAAAGCGAAGAAGGAGCAGAAAGGTAAGCAAAAAAAAGGCGATAATTGTGCAACAACAGCATTTAAGAAGTGTTTATGTCATTTGCGCGTTTGTTGCGCTGCTTGTTGTTGCTTTGTGGGCTGTACAACATGAGGATTATTGTTGTTAGCTTGCACATTTCATGGTCACTACAACTGCCGTCCAAACATTCAAAACTGAAGCGCAGCTGAAAAGTGAGCAGACTGAGAGACAGACAGCCAGACATTAAGTATGAAGGCATAGCTGTGTTTGAAAACAACAACCAGAGCAATATTTCCAACAACAACGGTGCTAGATGTAAAAAGGTGATATTCTTTTGGCGCAGAAATAAGTGTATGTATGCATGTACCTGCAACCTGTCATATGCATTTGCAGAGCGCCAACAGAAGGACGAATAGGCAAATAAAATGCCTTCCACTGGCTTCGGCGATTATATGTGTGTGTTTGAGTGTAAATTTTAAGCGCCTCATTGCTAACGGCTGGACAATGCCGTAGACTGCTGGACCTGCTATGTGTACGATATTAGACTAATTCTTGCGAACATTTGTGAAATGTATATTTATGTGTGTGCGGCTGAGCAGAAGACTTTGCAGCTTACAGGCGTTCTATTAGAATGAAATGCCTGTGGCATTGAATGTGTGTTATGGACTCTACAAAGCCTATTGTAATAGAAAGTGTGGACAATGAGTGGACATTGGTAGAATCTCTGCGCTTCAATGGACAAGCGCAAGAGCTGTACACGTGACGTCTGCCCTAAGTATGTGTAATCAGTGTATGAGTTATGGCTCTCAGACAAGTTTCAGCTGTTCAAGGTATGCCTTTGTGTGGGTCATAATTAAAATTGGAACGTTTAGTAAATCAGCTTTTTCATTAGGGTTGAATTTTGAGCAGTAAACCTTTTTTTTAGTATGGTTGCCAACCAGCTAAAAGTTTTACTAAAATTCTTCGAAATTGGTATTAGCTTGAGCAACTTAAATCTTAGCTTTTAGATTGAGAAGGAAAAAAAAAAGCTGAGGAACTAAATCCTATACATAATTTGTTGTGGTGCTTAGCTGTTTTTTTGTTAGGTCTTAAGCAGGATAAACTATAGCTTAATACTAATTATTCCTTATAGAAAATTATTACAAGTTATGGTTAACGCTCGGCACAACCACGATCTCTCTCCCCCTCTCATGCGCTGGTGCTACACAGCTATTGTTAGACCAATTCAATATTGTCTATATGACGATCTCAATAGAAGCATGGTAAAGAAAATCAAAACCCGATGGAAAATTCCTATTGGCACTCGATAGAAGAGACTGTAGGAATATGATGGCAATACTTACTGGCCACTGTATGGTGGCAGCACACGCCCGAAGGGAAGCAATGGAACATCTCTTGTGCACTTGTCCTTCTTGGCAGGGAACTCCAGCTGATATCGCAAGAGACAAAACTGGTCGATGTGTAACGTAACCTTTGATTTAATGGCTGTACCAGATCGCCGGCGACCCTGCTTAGGCAATCGTTATGCCAAAAATTAATTAAACGTGGTAAAAATAAGGTTTTTTTCAACTCCACCTGCCCAACGTCTCTTAGATTGGAGCATTGGAAAATCTTCCGTCTCGTCCGGCTGAAGGTTGGACATTCGTAAATATAATGTTTCAGCGTCTCATCATGCTCTACGGGTAGGTGCTCTCTGATGAATTCTACAAAGTTCGTTTTTGCCTAGAAGTAGAAGCTTTCTGGTATGTCTGCCAACAAGACTACCCAAAGTAACTTTTTATAACCTGTGCTACTAGAGTTTCTAGGCCTGAGTCCATAGTTTCAAACTCCCCTTGAATGAGCTGAATGGTCTGAGGCGGCCTAGGGGAATTGTGTTTCCAACTGCTCAGCCTGCCTTTTTATTTCTTAATACTTCTGTATGACTGGGTTTAAATGACATTAATTTATTTAGCAACTGAGAGTCGAGTTATTTGCTGCTTGCATAAGAGACTTAGTATTGGCTCTACGGATAGCCTTAATTGCCGCTTATCTGTCCACTTGAAGATTTATGGATTTTCAGTTTAAAGCAGAAGTCCACTTGGCACCTTCTGTTATGCCAACAATTTCCACTTGAAAGACTGAATTTTAGTCTTTTAGTTTAAATCTGCCTTCTTCGTATATCATCCGTTGGCGAATATTTAGATATCACCGTTGGAACTTTCGGTCATAGTACCATTGGCATAATTTCTGTTTTGGAGAATGAAAACGTTGTGTTTTATTATTCGTGGATCTTCTTTTCTCTGTCGCATTGCCAGTTTAGTCCGACTTCTTTAACAAGTTTGAGTATGTTACCATTCTTCCAATGGCTAAAATCAGTCCTCGTAAGTACTGAATAATTTTTCACTTGTATATGTTAGGTCGGACCTCGAAAATAATCTCAACTGTTGTTGATGTAGCGTTCTTTGAGCCCGTAAGACTCAGTAAGCAGGCCCATTGTATCTGTTCCATGAGGACAAGTACAAAGACATGTATTATAAGTTTTTGCTTCTTGGAGTTGTTTGTAGTCGGATCTTCTATAGAACATTGGTTAAGTTTGAAACTATATGCGGTTAAAACCCGAAAATAAACCAACTTACTATCGAAGTTCATGTCTAGAGCTCATTCTTCTATACGAATCTCGGGTTCTCGTCTGCTACTTTGGAAAGTAGAACCAAGCGAATATAAAAACGTCTTTGAAGGAACTTGTACCGGTTGAGTTTAAGTTTTGAAAACGTTCGAGAACTGTGGATAGATTTTGTGCTGAAGATATCTACGCATATAATTTATCAGTACGAACCTCATGCAAGAAGTTGAGTAAAGGTAACGTTTAAGTAAAGTTAAATGAATGAACAACGAGTTAAAAGATATAGGTTTCCGCAGACTAGAGAAGCTTACATGAAGGTGTTTTAGAGGATGGCTTTTAAAGATTCTACAGCGTTTTCGAAAGATTCGATGAACAACTCAGATGTACAATCAAAGGCTATACTTCGTCCTTAAAGCGAAGAAACAAAACATTTTAACAATTTCAATCATGTATTTTTTGATACTTGATTCAATAATTCTAAAAACCTCCGAAGAAAAATATGATCCCACGATTCTCCGAATCTCCGAAGAATAATATGATTCCACGACTCTCAAAATCTCCGAAGAATAATTACATAATGAGAACATAACTTAACTCAATGTTTGTTGTTATACATTTTACATACTCGATACTAGATTTCCATTTTCTTCAAAGCTCGAATATCCCAACTATATTTGGAAAGCCCCTAAAATTTCTAGTCTTTATAGATAAGGTAGTATTTATGCACATTCAATTTCATGAGACCTCTCCTTGACGCATGCATACTACATTTGCTTGAGATTGCCAACCATGTTGCCAACTACTTTCAATAATAGCGCAGCAAGCAATACCGCAATTGCATACTTGCAGGCGTTAAGCACAGGTTCATCGAAATGTGTGTGAGCACAGCAGTTAAGTCGAGTATGAAAGTAGAGAATTCAATTTGAAAATAGAAAATAACCTTTTTGCTCATATGAATGAGTAAAAATAACATGCTTTTCAATTTAATGCGCAATAAGCTGGCAACCACACCGGCAGGTATGAGGCGGGCACAAAAATAAGCCGCAAAGTATGCAATGCAATGAACATAAGTTGAGGTATTTCGAAGGAATTATACGGCAGAGTGTTGTAGTTTGTTGTTTAAATGCGTTTGGAGCAGAGGAGTGAGTGAGAGAATTGCGTGTGTGTGAGAAGGTGTTCTGCAAAATTTTTTCGATGCGAAGAGGAAATGCAATGAAAAGAAACAAATGTTGGAAAGCAACTCAGTGCTGTTTGCAGGCTTCAAAGAAGAGGTCTTCAGTTGATTGAGTATTGGGGTGGATGTGAAGCAGTTTTAACAGATTGAAAAGTGGGAGCGAAATTTCGCTGCTGCTTCACATGAAGACAAACTTTTGTAGCATACTTTGTGGCTGCCTCACATTACCAGCCCCTTACATACATTTACTACTGACTGCTGTTTGTCTACTTAGTTGCATTACAATTTGTCAACGGCAATGATGTAGAAAAATGTGTAGCGCGCCATACCAGCAGTGCAGTGGAATCTTTGAAAAGCAGCTTTCATAAGAAATTTTCCAATAAATAAAACGAAATCAGCTTAAGCGTGGTATGAAAAGCACAGCGGTAGGAGAGTAACAAGTAAAATAGCATCGAGTCTGCTGCAGCTGCTTGATGGCACGCCGGCGGAAAGGGTGCAGCAAAAAATAAACAGTTATTCTGCTGCTGCATCTTTGCTCTCGAAAATGTGAAAACTTGAAAAATGCAATGCAAGTGAAGCGGCGACGAAAAGTGGCTTCATTTCAAAACAATTTTAAGCAGATTTGTGTAAGTCAAGAATACCGCAGCGAGGAGTGGTCAGAAGAAAGTGCCTGCGTGGTAAAAGTGTCGCATTGTGGTGGCGAGCGAAAAACTACTTTTGCGTTTGTGAACTTCAGCAGCAACGAGGCAAGTTGTGTCTTTTCTCTCTTTTTATTTTCTTCTATTTACTTTTTTGAAAAATCTTTACTTTTATGCATACGTATATAAGGTATTTTTTTTAACTTTTAACATAATACTATACCCTTTACAAAGCTCTAAAAATATGTATGGTATTTCGCTGCTTATATGTTTTTAAGTTTTATGCGTTGAAAGCAAAAAAAAATCGTATAAATTATAGATTACTTACCATTTTCTTCAATCAAATTATGAAATTCTCGCTAATGTGACGTCACAGAAAGCATTTATCTCACAGTACCTTTGTATAGGGTTTTTCAATAGCGCACTACAAAAGTAAACCGATAGGGGCAGCAAATGATGCCATATTTTTTCCCGCTCTTTTTACATTTTTCTTCAGTAAAGTATACGATTTCATCATGGAAAGATATACGATCCAACCACGAGTCGAAATTATTAAAATTTACAACCGAAATTCGGGGTCAGTGGCCTCATCTGTAAGAGCCAATTGATCTTTATTTTTATTAATCGGTTAACATTAGTGAAAGATTACAAGGCTCGTAGCTGCTCTGCTATTAATATTTTGGAGTCACAACATGTCAATTGAAAAGTCTGTTAATCCGACCTGATACTTACGAGTATCATAGATAGCGCTAAGAGAGTTAAATCCATATGATTTCTAACCTTCGAGCGGCGCGTGTCTAAATTTAACAGCTGTCGGATCATGAGTTTGTAAATTATGTCATTTTGAGAAAATCGTATTGTGAAAATTAAAAAAAAGGAAATACCGCGTGTTGGTGAGATATTGCTTTTGAAGAAAAAAACATTAAGTTGAAACAAAAGCTTGGCTTGATGACGAGTTTCCGGACACTGCCCCAGGAAACTCAACCATCAAGGATTAGTATGCTAAGTTTAGACAAGGTGAAATGAGCACCGAAGACAGTAAATTCAGTGGTCGCTTAAAACAGGTTGTTACCAACGAAATCATCAAAAAAGTCCATTAAATAATTTTGGACGACTGTAAAGTGAAGTTGTTCAAATGCATGTGTACATCACATCGTTCACGAATATTTGGATATCAAAAACAACGATGACGAGTTAATGATTCGGAGCAGTGCTTGAAGATTTTCAAGCGTAACAAACCGAAGTTTTTGCATCGATATGGATCGATGGACAAAGCATGGCTCCATCTCACTTCGAAGTCCAATCCACAGTCATCCAATTAGACCGCAAATGTTCAACCCGCTCCAAAGCGTGGGAAAATCCAACAGTCCTCTGGCCAGGTTATTGCATCTGTATTTTACTTTTACTACATTCAAAAAGGAAGAACCACCGACAGCGACTATCACACAGCGTTATTGGGTAGTTTTCGGGACGAAACCGGAGAAAACCAGACGCATTTGAAGAAAAAGAAAAAGCTGTTTCATCAGGAACGGGAGTGTCAAAAGGATCTTAGGTTTCGAGTAGTTTTCGCATCCACTATATTTTCCATATCTGATCTAAGTATTTTGAAGCAAAGAACAAATCAGATATGGTATCGAAAAGTTGGATGATCGTGGTGTATCACACTTTAAGGAAACGATATTGTATAAAAATAACGAATTTTGCACAAAAAAAAAGTTTTTCCTTATGGTAGGCTGAGAATTTCCAATTGAGATTCTGGAGATTAAGAAGTAAAATTTTCAATTCAAGCCAACCTCAGTTTTGAACTGGTTTGCATGTTGTAGGATCTCAGAGTGTGTTCATGAATGATTTGAGTTCATCGTGTGATCCTACTACAATAATAACAAATGCGCTCAGCTCAACATTTTTTTAGTTTTATTGAATTTATTAAACAGAAATTATATCAACTTCTTAGTGGTGAAGAGTTATATAGTAGA
Source organism: Bactrocera dorsalis (assembly GCF_023373825.1). Taxonomy (NCBI): domain Eukaryota; kingdom Metazoa; phylum Arthropoda; class Insecta; order Diptera; family Tephritidae; genus Bactrocera; species Bactrocera dorsalis. Next base: position 21,329,852 of record NC_064305.1, on the reverse strand, counting down.
ATACTTATAAGTTACTAAAACACAGGTCTTTGAAACGTTTGAATAGTATAGAAAGCTTTTGGAAATATCTTAGTTTCTATACCAAACTTTTTGTTTCGAAATTTTAATAAAGTTTTTTTCAGCAAGTATTGCGGAACAATAGTGTGCAGATAACTCTTTAATTGTCTCTATTTTCTTCCTTTTTAGAGTTATTATTTATCAATCGCTTCTTTAAAGAAACTATAGTAACCAACATTATCAAAAATAAGATTTTTCTTGGTAATTTCTTTGAGTTAAGTATGATTTAATTGGTTTCAGAGGTCGCTTGGCACTGCAAGCTGTACAAAGAGATGGTTAGAGACCATCAAATTAAAAAATCTGTCGACCTGTGCATGAGAACGTAGCTTGTAATAAAGCTAAAAGCTTCAATCGACCGAGCTCGCCAATTCAACAATATGAGAGAGAGAAATTAAGTTGTTGATTGGAGAGCTCAAATCAACAATGTGAGAGAGAGAACTTAAGTTGTCTCGAATAATTTTAAATTGACTTTAATTTGGAGAGCGTCTTTCGGCTGGAATTTTTGTCTTTAACTTGTTATTACTTACTTCACGAGTTTGATGACTTCGTTTGTCGGACCTTCAGCAATATACCGAAGCCAACGGAGTCATTATAAGCAATTTTGAGCCGCTGTGGTTTAATCGCTGGATCTTAGCATCAGCTGTATAGGTAAAGGTCGACTAAGTTGCCCGTTATTTTGGGAACCACAACTATATTATATATGACAACTACAAACACTACACCAAACACCATTAAAGAGTTATTTCTACTAGAGCCTTTAAGGAGGTTGTCTAATTTAAAAAGAGAATAGTAAGATAACTACCGTTGTTGTTTTTATTATTGCCCAAAGGTGGCTAAGAAAAGAAAAAACGTTAACTTCTAGCTAGTATACCCTTCACAGGTGCATCTTTTTTGTATAATATAAGGGTATAATAAGATCAATTTTTTGATTTTGAAAGGCCAGTTTATATGGCAGGATCTCTATGGCATATAAGTGATGTGATCTGAGCAATATGATCGAGGATTGTAGCGATGCCTTAGTACTAGAACAAGAACAACATCAACAGCAACAAAAACAACATAATAATCTATGTCAAATTGAGTCAAGACATCCTGCCAAATAAAAAATTCTTTCACACAAGGACTTCAGTTCTGTCGGTCAGCTTTTATGACAGCTATACCCTATAGTGATGCGATTTCGGCGATTTCGATATATGATCATGGAGACAAAAGTTCGTGAGAAAATTTCAGAGCGACTTCTCAGAAACCGAAGGACCAGTTCGCTTATACACAGACAGACGGACGGACATGGCTAAACCAACTCGTAAAGTTGTGCATATGTAAATATTCTCTCCTTCTGGGTGCAACAAACTTCGTGTCAAACTTAATATGCCCTGTTGTGGGTATAAGTATAACAATAAAAATAAAAACACATCCTCTCTTCCCAACGTCCAACTCATCAGGCCATTATAAGCGATTTTATTTGGCAACTTTTCGATGGCTTGCCATTTTTTGTGCAAGTTATTCGAGATTTGCTTGCTTTTATTGCTTAGTAAAATAATACTCCACATAGTTTGTGTTGTTGTTGTTAGCCTTGTCAATTGCTTTTTCGCACTTTCCACAAACTATGCACAATCACTTGTAAGGGTATCGTTTCCAATTTCCTGCCAACGCCGGCAGAAGCTGAACGAAAGCGCCTGAAAGCGGAGAAAAAGTGCAAATTTCGGAAATAAAAAAAAATATATAAATAAAATGTGCGAGACTTGATGAAATACTAGTTGAACTCGAAAAAGCCAAAGAAGAGAGAAATATGCGCCTGCTTTGCTGCGCTACAAATCTTCTTTCTTGCTGCGTTGCTATGCATGTGTAGGTGGCAATGCCAATGGCTGCGAAAAGTTCAGCAAACTGCTTGAACGGGTATCAACGCCTGAAAGGCTTACACACACACACAGCAACATGTATGTGCATGGTGTTGCATGTTTTGCTGTCTTCTCTGCTTTTCAACACTTTTCACACGCTTGCACTTTGTTGATTATTTTCGCGCATTTTCTTTGCCAGAGTTTCCGATAAGTCTAAGTTGCTGCTAAGGAAAATTACTTTTGGGGTTATGCATCTTCGCAACGTTGCACTTGCAAAGTAAGGCAACCAGCTTTGTTGTATACGTTCAGGCGTATACACTTCGTGACAACGACAATGCAAGCAACAACAACAACTATGGTATTTCATCGACATTGACAACTTTGCTCATTACGTGGCCATTGGAAAATGCTGCAGCTGTGTGGCGCGCATTAAGGCTTAGCATATATTCAGGCGTATTAGCGCAAAGCCTAAATGTATGCTTTAGGGAAGTTTAATGAAGGTTTTCGAATTTAAGCCGTGCAAACTGACTTTCTAAGGAGTAGGAGCAGGCGAATCTACTCTTTATAAGGAGGTACAAAATCCCGCCTTGGTAACTCTCAAAACTTAATGGGGTTGAATTGACAATGAAGGAGCATACCAAGTACCGGGAGCAATTTTGGACAGTAAGCTGATGTGGAAACTCAATGTGGAGGAGAGAGAGAAAAAAAGTCCATGGTGCCGTATACGCATGTAAGAAAATGCTAGGGTCAAGCCAATCTTAGTTCATAGTGCTCTGGTGTGGTGGACTGCTATGAACAAAATTTTGCGCACGAATCCGACTCGATGTTCTCTGCATAACGAAAGCGCTGAAAACCACTCCAATGGCGGTAATAGAATGGGCACTCAATCTAAAAGCTATTAACATTGCATTAGATAGCTCTGTGGCAAAATCAGCTGCAAGATTGGCGGCATTATGTGAGTTTTCTACAAAGACCTTCAGGCATAGCTAAATAAGCAGGGGTCTGGTGGACACATTAGACCACATGCCCATACGTTTTATTTGCTAAAGAAGGCTCCAAGTCACACTAAAGGAAGATGGATGGCGCAGAAGCCGGTGACATACCAACTGAACTTACAACATCTACACAGATGGAACCAAAATGATTAATGTAATGGTCGTCGGATGCTACTGCTCGCAGCTGGATCTCAGGCAACCCTTTAAACTTCAGCAGGTAGCAAGTAAGACAATAAGCTCATATGACATTACATCAGAGAATGCGCTTAGAAGCAGGGCAGCCGTAGATGTAACTGAGTTCCAGGCCACAAAGGAGTTACGGGAAAGGAAGCAGCTGATGAGATTGCCAAAAGTGCCATCCGTCTGGCTACCGGACAAGTACAAGAAATAAGGAAGTCACTAAGAACGATAAAAACGTATCATGGCGAGATGGAATGCCTTAAGTATTTGCGGGAATGCTAAGATCATATGTAAGAGACCTTAGGGAAAACTCGCTTGCTTCGTACTCACACAGTCTCGAAAGAACTGCCGGACGCCTGTTGGCGGATGGGCATACATAAATGATAAAAATACATGAGGGGCACCTCCTATGTCTTTGTCCAGCACTATCTAGAGCTCGACTCAACTATCTGGGAGCTTCGGAGTTCAAAGGACTGGACGAAGCCAAAAACGTTGACGTCGGGTGTGACGAATTTTTCACCTCAAATTACACTCAACTTCCATCAGACATTACTAAGGACTAGTATGTCTATTTATAGTGTGATAACCTGCCAGTATAACTTAATCTAAAATTATCAAAATAATCGTTCTTCAACTGCACTTTTCTAAGAAAGTCATCTTCTTTGATGAGGCGCACTTTCATCTGAGCAAAGAAACGAAACTGTAGTAAATCCACAAATTATTCATGAACAAGCAGTACATTCACCCAAATTGACAGTATGATGAGGTATGAAAGCCTCTGTAAATCTTATGTAATTTTCGCTCGAAGAATGGATGAGCCGAACTTATCGTCTTTCACAGAAACGCTTTATATTATATACTATAACTGGATTGGAGGGAGCCGTGCGTCGAATTGTCCGACCGGTTCAAGGTACGGCTTGAATTTATTTCTAGGTATAAGAGTTTTGGATTCATGTATAGCCAAGTGTAAGCATATTGCTCGTATCATTTGAGATTTTTGTTAAGATGGAATTAGTGCCAAAGCGTTATACTTTCCACAATACTTTTAATTTTAAGTTGGAGCTGAAGAATAGCGGTGACACCAACCTTACCCTCATCAGCTTAGTTAAATCACATACCTGTCCGAAAGAAGAGAACACGAGACCTCAACTTGTGAGCTGTATAAAATGTTTGCCATTATCTTCTGGTTACATGGGTTTACTACAACATTTACTAGAACTAAGAAACTGCAACTGAAAGTTCAATGCTCCCCGTAATATTATTTGCACATAAGTGTACATTCTGCATATGTGCTTGCATTCAAATTTAATCCCCCCGGTATTTATTCCGATCGCTTTGTTAGTAGTCATCAACACTCAGTTCAAAAAAATTTCCAAACACATGTTTTGCGTAAACTCCTGTAAGCCACATACCCAGTCAGCGAACACATTCCTACATATGCGTACCGTTATACCAAATACCACATAAATGAACACACAAAAAATGGAGTACTTAAAGGGGAAAACATGCCACTAACAACCTGCAAAACAGCGACAACGCCAATACATGGTTACGTAACGGGAGCGGTAAGCAGACATTGTGTGCTAAGAGAGCAGATAATAGCAGGGGAGACGTGCCAGCCAAGCAGAGGCTGGAGTAGCGGAGTCAATATATTGAGGAGTAAGTTGAAAACCATTGCATAACTCCAGGGATTACAAGCAAACTCAAACTGTTTGTTAATGTGTAGTAGATACGACAACACAAATACGTAAACATACCACTGTATAACAACAATAAAAACAAACTTGAAACTAGCAAAGCGTGGCAGGAGTGAGCACACAACAAGCGCACTATGACGACGGCTCGGTTGACAGACTCATTGAGTTTACCTTTAAGGTGGTCATGGCACGAGTGCATGGCATACACTTAGGCGCATAAGCAGTATAATGCCAGCAAAGTACTTGTGTGCGAGGGTATGTGCGTTAGTTAGTTTGCGTAACGATTTGCTGCGCAGAGGTTAGAGACGGTAGCGTAAATTGAGAGCGGCGGAGTTGAGCGTGAGTACGGCAGTACAGCTGATTGGGTTGTGAAACGTGCTGAAGTCTTTGGGGTGTGAGACTTAGCTGCACGAAGTACATGTCGGCATGCGATTTGTGCTGTTGGTGGTTTTAGTTGGCTTACCTAACGCTTTGATTACTTTAGTATGACGCGCGGGTAGAACAAATAAGTGAGTGGGTTGTGGATGCCGCTATAAGTTAGTACAGTGTTAACTTACAAGTAGTTTTCGTTCAATGCGCTTCGATTTACGTACGAGTGTATGTCTGTGGCGGCTGGGCTGGACGTGCAGAAAGATTATGTTTGTAGGGGTGTGTGCATCACTACATGTATTTGTCTAGGCGCCTATAGTCATACCCATGCAAGCACATATTTAAAGCTGCCTGCATATAATATCAGCTTTTGCCATGATTGCGGATCCATGTCTCGCCGGTAATGCACTTAATCGAATAATTTTCAAGTTCGACAAACATTTTCAATGTCGATTATATGCAAAGAACGCTGGTAGCATAGAATGCTGTGGATAAGCAAGAGCTGAAGAAAATCGAAAAGACACACAGACTCCGGGCGATGTGTAGAGCGCAGAACGCGCGTGTGAGTCACTGAGTGAGTGTTCGGCAGACTAACAAAAGCGGTTTGTTATTAAGCTTGTGAATTTAAATGTGCTAAGCAATGAGCCAAGAAATACTGCAGAGGTGGGTGCGGGCCGCTTTCGTTAAGCTCAAGGTGCCTTGAACGGTAAAATGACAGCGACAGTAGTTTGTCGGCAGAAATGACTAGCAACTCCAAGGGAGTTGCAGGAGTTCCTATTATACACACATACCATTTAAGTTTAGTATTTGAGTATTCATTATACGCTCGAAAAACTTTTGCCAAAGCAAAAATGCGCGCCAAATGCATTTGAATGAAGTTCGATGGCAGTGACTGAGAGTGAGAGAGAGAGACTAAAAGGAACTTCAACTGCGGGCTATAAGAAAAATGTGAACTAACGTCGTGAGACAGTAAGTAATGGATTAAAGAAGCCCAAATAAGGATGAGGTAAGTTAAAGACAGTGAGTTGTTGGAGTCACGAACAGTGCTTTAAAGACGAGTTAGCAACTGCACTGTATACGATGAACAGTTTTCGAACAGGGTTGCCAATCACGTATTTATTTGCGCTGGCCTTAGACTTCTTAATAATCTTGATGATAATTAATTAAGTTCAAAGATGACCGAAGATTTTGTCAAATGTATGAAAATTGTCACAAGTTTTGAAGGCTCGAACAGCTCCAATAAAATTTTTCAAAAAAGGGCCTTGAAGACTTGGTCAAATGTATGAAAATTGTCACGAGTCTCGAAGAGCTCGAATAGAGTTTTGTGTTTGTTGTAACGTGTAGTCAGAGTTCCTTCTGTAAGTAGCTTGTGTCATACAGTGTTCTTTAGAACGCTCCACTGCGACACGGCACTCCTCGTCGTACCAGCTGTTCTTTTGCACTTTCCGGAAACCAATGGTATCGCTTGCAGCTGTACGTAAGCAGTTTGAAATGTCGTACCACAGCACCCTTATACCGAGTTGCTGATGAGTGCTCTCAGAAAGCAGGTCGAGTCGAGTAGAAAACCTTTCGCCCGTCTGTTGTGATTGCAGTTTATCGACGTCGAGCCTTCCCTGTGTTTGTTGACGTACGTTTTTTGCTACACAGGCTGCAACAAGATGGTGGTCCGAGTACATGTTAGGACCGCGTAGTGTACGCACGTCTAAAACATTGGATACGTGTCTTTCGTCTATCACAACATGATCGATCTGGTTGGTAGCTTTTCGATCCGGAGACAGCCAGGTAGCTTGATGGACATTCTTATGCTGGAATCTAGTACTACAGATAACCATATTTCGGGCCCCGGCGAAGTCGATCAGCCTCAACCCATTTGGGGATGTTTCCTCGTGGAGGCTGAATTTACCGACCGTAGTGCCAAAGATACCTTCTTTGCCCACCCTGGCGTTAAAGTCGCCAAGCACGATTTTGACATCGTGGCGGGGGCATCTCTCATAAGTGCGCTCCAAGCACTCATAAAAGGCATCTTTGGTCACATCGTCCTTCTCTTCCGTCGGGGCGTGGGCGCAAATCAGCGATATGTTGAAGAACCTCGCTTTGATGCGGATTGTGGCTAGACGTTCATTCTCCGGAGTGAATGATAGTACTCGGCGACGGAGTCTCTCTCCCACCACGAATCCAACACCAAACTTGCGCTCCTTTATATGGCCACTGTAGTAAATGTCACAAGGACCTACTCGTTTCTGTCCTTGTCCCGTCCATCGCATTTCTTGGACGGCGGTGATGTCAGCCTTTATCTTTACGAAGACATCAATCAGCTGGGTAGCGGCACCTTCCCAATTAAGGGACCGGACTTTCCAGGTGCATGCCCTTAAATCATAGTCCTTATTTCGTTTGCCATGGTCGTCATCAAAAGGGGGGTCTCTCATCCGAGGCTGATTGCTTCTTTTCATTGGGGGAGTTTTTTAATGTGGCCGATGCCAAACCCTGAGCACAACCCCATGTAGGGATGTTTCGCCTTCTCACTTTAGCTCGCCTTCAAACGGATGTTCTTAGGCTACCCAGAGGATACTTGGTCAAAGACCGGAAGTCGTGAGCTGCTTGAGTCATATGTAAAAGAATCGTTTCTGGCCACTCCCAAGTGAATGGCGATCAGAGAACTTTCCTCACTTGCGTGAACTTCTACACATGACTCCATCCTCCTAGCACTAGCAACGCAGGGTATACTAAAAAGTTACCTTGTGGTAGTGTCGATGAAGAACGGACAAAAAGTGCTTACTACTTAGCAAAAGGGAAGTTAGAAACTAAGATCCCACCTTCACAAACTTGGAAGGGTAGATTCGGCGGAAACAGCGCATACGCGGAGGGTGAGGAGAGGCTGGAACATTATTTTTGCGAATGCCTAGCCTTTAGTCGGATGAGACGGCATGTGTTTCACGGCTTGAGTGTTCTAACTGAAGTGACATTGGACAGCGGTGGTGAAGAAATGAGGTATTCTACAAAATTAAATGACTTGCTGCATAAGACTCAATTTTGTTACCACCTGGGAGGTCAATGAGTCTAATGATGGGCTAAGTGGGACCTGCGGTCTCGCTTTTCTGCGTCTCCCTTTTCAGGCGACCAGCCAACTAAATGGAACCCCTATTCATACACGTGATGCGTGCGCTATAGGCTAAGCCGAAGCATAGCATAAAACAAAACGGCAGTAGCTGCACAAATATTTATAGTAACGCACATACTTACAACAACTGCTTTCACAACAACACTGATACAAAAACCGCCAATTGCATCAAAATGCTGTCTGGGAAGCTGACAAATCGATGGGGCTGAGGTCAACAAGCCCAATGCTAAAATATTTTTTATTCGCGCCGGTCTTCATTTATTTTCTTTCAACTTCATTGTGTTGTTCTATGTCCGTATAGTATATGGTAAAGTCCCTACTCAACCCATAGCATAGAGACAAACATTGTTTCTCTGAGTTCGCTTTACGGTATACAGAAGTTTTCTTCAAGCCAATCGCTGCAACCGAATGTCTTTAAATTTTGTTCCGTCTGTTTGTGTTCTTTATTCGGCATAGAGTGGCTTGTTCAATTGTCGTCGTACTACCTCATTTGTGCATTCCACCATGCCTTTGATTTTGGTCCATCTTTGGTTTAAAAAGATTAAATATTTGACAGAACAAATCTAACATGGAATGATCAAAGTACTGCTTTGCCAGGGTTCGTGAGATTTTATCGATGTTAATATTGTCCCTTGTCTCAGTACCGTCAATGTAGGTTTTAGGCCGATTATAATATTTTCAAAGACAAAATTTTGAGCCTTAAAAGTTGATCAGTGTAAATACTCTAAAATACGGCTCTCGGATACCCGATACTTTTGTTAAAAAAAAAAAAAAATCATTTGAAACCTTCAGTAAGTGATATTACTCTTCCCTTGACTTTGAGAGATTAATAAAACTCGAAATATGAAAATGTTAGTATTTTAGAACTTGAGCTAGTCGATGATGTGGTCACAGTTTAAATATACACAATAGTTTTATATAACAAAAAAAAAACAAAATCTTTCGAAACAAAACGTAGACAAAATCTACTTCAAACTGTTGAAGTTTCATATAATTAATGTGAAGATTTTCATAAAATACCATATTAACAATACTCTAGTTAAACTCACCCCATCACCATAGCTCAGGCTCTGCTCACTAGATGCACCGCTGCCATGCTGCTCAGCTTCAGCCACAATTGCCTTCGCATGCTCAGCTCCAGCGCCACCATTATACTGCAATCTCGGATGATGTATTACTTGTTCCACTAATAACTTGGTTTTCTGCCCAGCCTCAGCACCTGAGCCAGCTTCAGCGCCTTTGATGCCCTGATAATTTGGCGAGAGTCCATACTCTACAAATGAGTTCGGCAGTGGCGCCTTTGGTTCAACCTTAATTGCTACGTATTGCTTCGGTGCAGGGATGGCAATATGCTGCACCGGACCATGGCCGCCACCTTCAGCACCACCACCAGCGTTCGCTTTTTGCTCGGCCGCAGGACCGTGTTCCACTATAGGTATATATTCTTTGGACTTGGCCATACCGATCAGACGTCCATGAATGCCACCAGCATGAGCTTGAACTTGTTGTTGCTTCAGTTCGCCTACTTGTTGTTGCTCGTGCGGGAAAACTATTGGTGCTGTATTGGTGTGTGAACCGGGACCAGCTGCAATGTACAGCTTTTTACGCTGCAGCTTTAGTTTATTCTGCATTTCCTTGGCCAAGAGATAGGTTAGACCATGTATTTGATCTTCGGTTGACTTGCCAACTAATGTGGAGAGTTGTTTGAATTCGGGTAGTTCTTTAAAATTCTGTTTTATATCATCTGCCGGACCATGATATTCGATTTTTACCAGCGGTACTTCGGCTTCTTTCTGTGGCTGCGCTGCCACTTGGCCTACTTCATATTTATAGTTTTCGACGTATTGAGGGGCCGCTTCGGCTGCTTGTCCACCGCCTGCGTGAGCAGCTGCATATACCGCTACAATTTGTTGCTCACCACCTCCACCATAGCTAACATGACCATCACCATATCCACCTGCTTCGCCAGCAGCGGCTTCTTGCAGTTTATTCTCGTTGAGCAGTGGATCGGGCTTCGAGGGTCGAAAGTGTATAGCTTTAATAGCGACCGCCGCGGGTACTTCTTCCTGCAATGCATGCGACACATCGGCTGCATAAGTGTGGTGTACTGCGACCGGTGCTGCTTGAATTCCTTGATGACCAGCACCGCCACTTTCCTGTACTACAATGGGATGTGCGACACCACCGCCCTCTTGACTGCCACCTTCGCCGCCGTCTTCCCCTGCGATAGCTTTTGCTCCGTAGTTTTCAGCGACGTGTGCGACTCCCACAGCATGTTGAGCTTGAGCTGCATGAGCCGCCTGAGCAGCTTGAGCTTCGGCTACAGCATGTACGTTTTGACCGGCATAGGCTGCCTGTACTGCGTGAGTAGCAGCAGCATGTGCTGCCGCTTGTTCCTCTGCAGTCACCGCTGCATGTGCGTTACCATCATAACCATGACCGACCGGTGCGGCGGCTACAGGCGTATATATGTAACGGATCTTTTCAACAACCGGCACTGGATGGATTTGTACCTGTAATTGTTCACCCTTCTGATGTGGCGGTATGTATTTTATATAGGATGCGGGGGATAGTTTGCTGCCTCCACTACCAAGGCTGTAGGTCGGCGGTAAGGCGAGCTTCGCACCATAAAGTGATTTCAATTGTCGATAGTCGACCATATGTGCTGGTATGTACTTCACATAAGCTTTGGCACCACCAGCAGCACCACCACCACCAGCGCCATGATCTTTCATAAGATGTGTGATGATCTTTTGCACCTCCACGGGCAGCGAACTAATTGACTTTTTTGCCTTCACGATGGGTGCTTCCTTATAGACAAATGTGCGCTTGCTCTCGCCGTTGCTCTGATCGTTGTCCCCTTCGTCAACGTCCTCCTTAACGGGCAGCTCAGCCGGCTGGGCTTTCTTGGTATCCATACGGGCTTCTCGCTTATTAATAACAGCATAACCCCCTTCGTTAGTGTTTTGTTGCTCCTTAGCTTTAGCATCTTTGCGACTTTGTCTAACCAAACGTAATTGTTCTAATATAGCCCCGTTCGGCTCACGCGCATCCTCTAGCTCGAAGCGTATCATTTGAGGTGCCGAACGCTTGACGCGTTTGCCCTTACGCTTCATGAAGAGCTTGCCAGTTTTGGGCCGATAGTATTTACTCGGATTGAAGGTTGGCAGCGGCGCGGTTACAATACCTGTTGCGGGCGCATTCCGATGCACACGTATCACTGTTGGAGCTACAGTGCTGACAGCGGCATTGTTACTTAACTTTTGCAGCTCTAGATTACGCATACGTCTTATCAGTGCCTTCGTTTGCTCATCGGGTTCACGTGCTTCGGAAATATCGAAAGGTATTAGTTTTACTTGAAAATTGAATGACTGGCGATTTACTGGTGTATTAGGTGCTGCGCGTTTGGCACGTTTGTTGGGCGTAATCCTTGCCCGTGCACCTCGTGAAGAACGCTTCGGAGCTGCAGTGGTTACCTTAGTCTTCGCTTTTAGAGAGTCTTTTGCCAAAGTTGTAGTATTTTTCTCATCCGCCTTGATTGAACTTGTCGCAGTTGTTGGCTTTTCCTCTCGACTGCGATGTTGCCGTATGAGTTCTTTTACCTCGGGACTAGGTTCAAGAGCATCGCTAATTTCGAATTTCACCAGCTGTGGCTCAGTCGGCAATTTTCGTGCTTGCTCAGCCTTCGTCGCCCGTCGTAAACGTTGACGTGAATTGAATTCGTGATGGTCATTATAGGCTTTAATGTAAGTGTCTTCTGTTGGATTATCTATGTAGCGCATGGAGCGTTGATTGCGCGAAGCAATGTAACGACGCATGTCCTGTGTTTGAGTGAGATGGAGAGATAGAGAGAGAGAGAGGATGTGAAGGTAAGGTTTCAATTTCTTAATTATATGCGTGTGCTTACATCATAGTTAGCAAAAGCTTCCAGATCGGGTGTTCTCAGTTCCAGTGCAGCAGAGGACGTCAGCTGAAGAGAAAATAAGAAGAAGAAAAGCTTTATGATGCGATCAAAAGATTAATAAAAGTTTGAGTGTATGAGTTGCTTCGAATATGGAAAGATTCAATTCTTTTAAAATAAATTCCAAGATATTGTAAAGAAGTTATGTGATTATTAAGTCGGTAGAATATTAAAATAAAATGTAAGTCACATATGAAGTAATTCTTTATAATATACTTTCGAGCAGTATTTCTGCAAAATTATTATATATACTTTAGTTTAAAATTTAGTAACTGAAGCAATTCAGCGCATAAAAATACTTTTCAGCGGCTTTTTTGTTTGATTATATTTTCAAAACATAGGAACTGAAGTAATTCAGCGCATAAAATTGCTATTCAGCGGCTTCTATTTGACTCTTCTTTCAATATTTTCGAAAAATTATAGTAAGTAAAGGAATTCAGCGCATAAAATTACTATTCAGCGGTTTCTTTGTTTGATTGTATTTTCTAAATATAACAACCGAAGCAATTCAGCGTACAATATTACTACTCAGCGGCTTCTCTTTGACTCTTTTTTCAACATTTTCGAAAAATTATAGTAACTAAAGCAAGTCAGCGCATAAAATTACTATTCAGCGGCTTTTTTGTTTAACTATATTTGAAAAATATTGCAACTGAAGCAATTCAGCGTTTAATATTACCATTCAGCGGCTTATATTTGACTCTTTTTTCAACATTTTCGAAAAATTATAGTAACTAAAGCAATTCAGCGCATACATTTAATATTCAGCGGCTTCTTTGTTTGACTGTTCGGGTTGCATTTGAGCTGAGCTCTTAGCTATTTTCTTTATATTTTAAGCCATATTTAGCGATTAAGAATTGTAAAGAAGCTGGTATTTTTCTAGTCTGCTTGTTCATTTCATGCAAATTAGGTAAAGTTGGCTTCAAGAGAAGCCTGTGAAAATTACTTGTTTTGTTGTAAAGGAAATAAGTTGAAGTTTGATTAGAAATACGAAAATACTTTCCCGACTACCCAATGTAATGAATTACGATAATTTCGTTGGCTTTTTTCTTTTATACACAATATATTTAATTTAGTTCATTTAGTGGAGTTCGTATCACATATCATATTTTTTCGGAACATTGCGAAAGTACAAAATATTCGTTTATACCACCAGGTTTGTTCTCAAAGTAATAGGACTGATTTTTTTCCGGCGCGACTGTACTTTGAAGCGTGCGCGCACCGACTGGATTCCGTAGAGGGGGTTCCTAGTTAACGTACGACCGGCTGGTCAGTTGTCTCCGAGCACCTGGACTGTCCTGAATAGTTTTCACGGGACGTGTTTCTGTGAGTCGTGCAAGCCAAAAATGCAGCGTTCGTTAGAGCAGAGGTACGCGATTAAATTCTGTGTAAAACCTCCAGAGTCATTTGATATGATCAAGCAGGCTTACTCAGATGTTGCCTTGGCAAGAATAAAAAGCAATGTTCCGAGTGGCACAAGCCGTCGTCTCCTTGCCCAAAAAAGGGAAGAATGAGCAAATCCACAGTGAAAACGATGCTCATTGTCTTTTTTGACATCAAAGGCATCGTCCACCATAAATTTATTCCTCCTGGACCAACCGTCAACGTGACGTTTTAAGTGGAATTCCTCAAGAGATTCCTACGAAGGGTCAATCGGGTTCGACAAGATAATGCAGCTGATTGTAAGTTGCACCACGACAACGCTCCGGCTCACAACGCCTTTCTTGGGAACAGCTACCTAACCAAGGCTGGCATTTTAACGCTTCCGCAGCCGCCCTGCAGCCCAAATGCTGCCCCTGAACTTTTTATTGTTTCCTTGCCTGTAAAGGCTGATGAATGGATGATGACCCGTAGTCTCTTAAGCAAAGTTTTTCGCTATGATCTGTAGAACAAACATAATTTTTCCGTTTTTCTGACTATCTGTACATTCTTCCCTAATGTACATATATTTTGAATACAGAATGAAACAAATATTTTGTCTGCGTGTATGCGAAGCGTTGACTTGAATCCAAGGTAGCCGTGAACATTGCACAAAGTTCGCACAGACATACGCTCATATTAGGATATATGGTACTTGGACTCACACACACGCATGCAACTAACTGAATTGCATCGTTTTCAACCTTCGAGAAATATGTTTGGTAGTATGAAATAGCCTTTTGGGTGCCTGAGAAAACGAGGCTAAAAACTTTTCTAATTGTTTCATAACTCGCGTTCTTTGTGTTACCATACACACACAAAGCTTCATGCACAGGCTGCTGCCAAAAATGTAAGTAAAAAGGAATACATTCGCATGCGTGAGCGGTACTCAAGCAAAAGTGCTCTAACGAAGTGCCGGCTCAATGTTTCAAAAGTCCATAAATACATACATACATACATATGTACCATAGATGGCGTTTCTATGCAGCTTTTTAGTTGGAACTGTTTATTTGCAGTTGGTAAGTTTTTTTCATTGAGGGTCCTCTCCATGCGAACACACATTTTTGTTTTTACCAACTACGATTGCTGAGCTTCGACTTTTTCCGAGATACTTAAGATAAGTCTTCAGAAAGATTAAGGGAAGGGATTTTACTTTCTTTCCAAATAAGTAAATAGGCTGATTTTTCGTGAAGCCACTCCCCCTGCGTTGTGATGCCCAGAATTCCTGAAGGTTCAAAAAGACCGCATCATATTTACAAAGCATCTAGAGCAAGCCATAAACTTATTAAGCCGACTAATTAAAAAGCTTGGAAATCAAGATGCTTCAACCTTAGTCTGGCGAAAGCTTGACAGTGGAGAAGAAAGTGTGAAGATGTTACCAACTCATCCTCTTCCCTGCAACTTTGACAAATTGAGACAGTGTCCAGTTAGAACATCTAATATATTCCACTCTGGGCCTGAATACTTTCATGGTGCATCAAGTGCTTATTTCTGACCACTTCCTCATTGAGCTCGCGCGAGGTCAAGACAAAAGATCACTTCGTTATCATGTTGATAGAATTTGGGTAAGGGTGTCTTTTCTTGCTTATCGGCTTTTCAGTTTCCGACAATTCTGCAGACAAGTTTAATAGAGAATTAGCTTGATGCACTCCTTGCGCCATTTCTCCAGCTCCTCCGCCCCAACCACATATCCCTCGATTGTATGTGCGCGAGGAAGACGCCACTAGGAGTAGTCTCCACGGCGCAGTGATATAAATTATTAGGGATGTAATCGACGTCTGAGAATTTTTCAGAATAATCTTCCTTTGGGATCCTTAATTTGACCAAAAGCATGGAATTTTTGAGCTCTAGAACAATTTGAGGAGAAAGCTTAAAATTGACAGTAAATACTATAAATCTTATAGCTAAAGGGTGATTTTTTAAGAGCTTGATAACTTTTTTTTTAAAAAAAACGCATAAAATTTGCAAAATCTCATCGGTTCTTTATTTGAAACGTTAGATTGGTTCATGACATTTACCTTTTGAAGATAATTTCATTTAAATGTTGACCGCGGCTGCGTCTTAGGTGGTCCATTCGGAAAGTCCAATTTTGGGCAACTTTTTCGAGCATTTCGGCCGGAATAGCCCGAATTTCTTCGGAAATGTTGTCTTCCAAAGCTGGAATAGTTGCTGGCTTATTTCTGTAGACTTTAGACTTGACGTAGCCCCACAAAAAATAGTCTAAAGGCGTTAAATCGCATGATCTTGGTGGCCAACTTACGGGTCCATTTCTTGAGATGAATTGTTGTCCGAAGTTTTCCCTCAAAATGGCCATAGAATCGCGAGCTGTGTGGCATGTAGCGCCATCTTGTTGAAACCACATGTCAACCAAGTTCAGTTCTTCCATTTTTGGCAACAAAAAGTTTGTTAGCATCGAACGATAGCGATCGCCATTCACCGTAACGTTGCGTCCAACAGCATCTTTGAAAAAATACGGTCCAATGATTCCACCAGCGTACAAACCACACCAAACAGTGCATTTTTCGGGATGCATGGGCAGTTCTTGAACGGCTTCTGGTTGCTCTTCACCCCAAATGCGGCAATTTTGCTTATTTACGTAGCCATTCAACCAGAAATGAGCCTCATCGCTGAACAAAATTTGTCGATAAAAAATTTTCGAACCGAACACTGATTTTGGTAATAAAATTCAATGATTTGCAAGCGTTGCTCGTTAGTAAGTCTATTCATGATGAAATGTCAAAGCATACTGAGCATCTTTCTCTTTGACACCATGTCTGAAATCCCACGTGATCTGTCAAATACTAATGCATGAAAATCCTAACCTCAAAAAAATCACCCGTTATATGCCTGATCTTATGGACGAAAAATAGTTATCTAAGTCATCTCAAATAAACGAATAAACATGCCGCATCTTTTGCGTCCACTGAATTGAACCATAGAGAGCAGGAGTTGGGCGAAGAACGATTTGAAATCAGAGATTTTAGAAATAAATCGTATTCCGTATTATGAGTCCTTTTTTGTCTTGATTCGATGCTAAATGAAATATGTCATCTAACCAATCGTAAAAATATTCCTCCAGGGTAGTTTTTCAAAAGCAAATATGCATCGATATATGCCGTCGATTATAAGTTTAAGAACATGAAAATATGCTTTTAATGAAAGGATTGTAGTAGAGACTCAACTCCTTCCAAATAGTTCAAGACGATCACCAATGATCTTTCTACTGCATATTCAAATGTTCTTCGCACAATCCATTTTCGAGAACTTTGTATTAAGACCTGATGAAGCCAAAAGCTTCAAAAGATCCATTCGGTAATCATCGATGGAAAAAGATGCTTGGGCAGGCACATTGCGTAAAGTAAGGAGCGTCAATTGTATACTTGAAGACACTATTGAAATCTAATACACAATCAGTTGACGACAAACTTTTACTCGCAGTTTTATGCAACATGCGTCGTTTGTGCTTTGTGATATGCGGCATGTTGTTATTATGCAATGCGGCATGGTCAATTACATTTCCTAATAAATCACCTTAAGTTAATGACATCAGGCTGGTTAAACTCGATTTGGCTTGAACGACACGACATTTCAAGTCATAAAAAAGGCTTGCGTTTGTCCATAAAACCACAAGCAACAGACACAAACACGATGCACACGCTTCAATACTCAATTTAGCCTGCACTTCGGTCTCCGATTGTGGCGCGTGCGTAACCAGTTTTATTGCAACTCTGTTGATTGTTGCCTGTTGAAAGTTGATTCGGCCTCAGTTAGCTACTGTTGCAGCAGAGTCTTTTATTTTGACGCGAACTCTTCGGCTCAATTAAGTAGCATATTCTTTGGTCGCTCTCACTCACGAATGATTGCCGTAGATTGGCGATGATTAAGATTTTGGCTACAATGGACAGAGGCTTCCTTGCTCTGTTCGGCTTCTCAGTTGTCATCGTTGTTGCTTTTGCTTACTTATAAATATCTGATTGTGTGTGTGCCTATGTATGTGGCAAATGTACATAGACATCCAACTCTACTGTATGTCTTCTGCTGATCCACGAATTCATAATTATTTGCATTATTGGCAGCGTTTTCCAGCGCTTGAAAGTGAAAGTCTTTTGGTGCCGAAAGACGCGCTGAATGCAACTAAATTGTTGGTATGGCACCCAAATTGGTTTGATGGTGAATTTTTATGAATTTATAATGTAATATTTCTGGTAAACTATGTGTTATCGATTGGCAGTTTCATTGGGAAAGTTGGCTTTGGTGCGAATTTATTATTTTAAGTAAACGCTAAATAAAAAGTTTTGAGCTGAATCGAAACTCAATTAAGTTGCAAATATATATGTAATTTGGTTTAAAGGTAAAAAAATTAAAAATAGCCACTGAGAAGGATATTAAGATTAGACTACTGGAGATTCCGCCAACAGTTACATATTTCACAATCGAACAGATTGAGCTTAACACCTGACGATACCTTCGGTATTAACGACCGTCCGGCCGAAAGAAGGCCAAAAACCTTCGAAGACGGTGAATTGGAGATGTTGCTCTATGATCTTTTGTGTTAAATGAAAAAGCTTGCTTTAGCATTGGGAGTCACCCACCAAGCCAATTCAAAGCCACTACATGAGTTGAGCATGATTCAGAAACTAGGAATTAGGATTCCTCATGACTTCAATACAAAGAGAGACAAGAAAAAGTGATTCTCCTGCATTAAAACACTCGGCCACACCATGCCAAATCCGTTAAAACTTTTCCAGAAATGCTTAAATAGGAAGTCCTACCCCACCCGCTATAATCCCCAGATTTTGCAACGTACAAATATTATTTGTTCCGTTTGATGGCACTTGGTCTGGCTTAGAAGCGGTTCTGTTTTGATTCTTGGATGGCATCACAAGATGAACACTTTCGCTGTAATGGTATTTAAGTTTTGAGAGAAAAATGGGAAAAAGTTGTCACGACCGTTTGGAGATACTTCGATTAATGCATTTATTATAATTTCTTTATAATCTTTTGCGCACCTAATAATTTTTTCTGTACTTCAAACATCGGGAGTCCTATGCCTATATTGTTTACACAATCCAATGTTACAACAACTGGTGTGTCAGTGGCATCAAAACCTTTTTAGTATGAAACCTTCGGAAGAGCATTTGAGCATGAAGAACCCTGCGCTATTGGTCTACTCAGTGTTTCTAGAGTCTATTAGGCGGTCCACGGCCAGGAGCTTTCGCTCCATCCATTTTAATCAACAATACGATATAACTGCTTTCTGGTCAACAGTGAATTTATTTTAGCAAAGCCAGTTTTCATTTTCTTCTGGAGGAAAATACTGGAGTTGGAGCACTGTTCTTTATACCATAAAAGTCACCGTCATTAATTAAATTCGATGTTAGGATCGGCCGATAATCATTTTGATAAATGTTCCTGTTTTGCATTGTCCTTGCCTTGAAAATGGATACAACCGTTGTTTATGGACAGACTTATTATAGCACCAAAGGACGCAGTGACTCAGAAACCAAGAAACTAGTTACTTAAGCAGAGGAACTCCTCAAATACGATATAGTCTTAAAGGTATCAGGACCGTTTATATCAACAATCAGTGAGATTGTGGAAAGAGTCTTTTGAAGCTTCACCTACAGACCGCCATCTACGAAATAAGTGTTAACCCTAGTAAGTCGAAACTGAAACTATTCAGCAATAATAGCAAAAAACCTCTACTTTGCCTCCCTCGTTGGTACAACAATTGCTCTGTCTTATACGTCAAAATGTCATAGGATTGAGATCGATATCAAACTGAGCTGTAAATGAATTTCGACAAACGAATTAAAAAAGCTTATTGCGTAATACAAAGCAAGAGAAACCTCAGCAGGAACTGGGCTTTAAACCGAATTGAAAGGGGAGGGAAGCCAGTGCAGAGGTTGCCGGTGTCGTCAAGTCAAGTCCGACTGATACGTTTAATAAGCTTTTGCGTAAAATGGTCGTAGACGTTTGCTTACCCGTGGTGGCAACATTTCATGCTGTAATAATCACAAATATATAAATGTTATTGGAACATATGTAATATGTAGATCAGGTAACATTCTCCCAAGATTTTAATAATGATTACCTGGTTAGAATACCCTCTTGAGGTTAATAGAGAAGAGGTTTAGTAGGGCAGGGGTATACTATTTCAATCTATAGTATAACGACGGGTCTAAAATGAACTATGGAGTAGGGACGGAAGTCTACTCCGAAACTAGCAAACTCACTTAACATTTTCCCAGCGGTAGTACTAGGCATAGAGAAAGTCTGTGGTGTTCTAGTGAATAGCTACGAGAGGATACAGAAAGCTACCATATATACAGACAGCCAGGTGGCAATGTTAGCCTTGGCGTCAACAATTTTAGGAAAGCGTTAAGCTCACTGTAACATATTTGGCAACGAAAAAAAAAATGAATTCGCCAAGTTAGGAGCCTCTCTAGACGAATGTGAGACAGTAACGTGCCCGCTAGGAAAGATCAAGAGGTGGTAAATATGCAATTTTAATCAATAGCTCAGAACAGGTGGAAATATATAACAACTGCAAGGTAGAGAGACATGACAAAAAGACTTATTCAATAGGTCCAGGAAAAGTATATATTGACTTACAGCTGCCTTAAATATGTGTTTGGTTTTTGGAGAACATGCATTGAAAATGGAAATGTCCTATAACAATATTTGCCATAACAGAAAGCTTGAAGGCAGTAAGCAAAAGCTTGAAGGGAGTAAGCAAACGCCCAGCTCTATCATAATCCAGACGTAGAACACTTGGAATCCATTAAAAACCAATATACAATGACTATAAATCTTCCGCAGAACGTTTCTCTCGAAAACTTGTATTGTAGGATCATCAAATGTTGATGTATAGCAGGACGGGAATAATAAGTGACTTATAGAGTTTGATTTTTGGTTGTGGAGAGAGGACTTTACTTCTTAATTGTCTATTCATTCCGCAATGTTGGCAATGGTAATTTTGCATTAGATTTCGAGGTTGATTTCCCAGGCCTAAAGTCACACTGATAAGGTCCAATCAGTTTGTTGATGGCGAGCTTCAATTTATATTATTTGTATGTACAAGTATATGTATATTTCGGGATAAAACAAGAAGATTATCTGAAGAAAAGAAGTAGAAAAAGTTGATTCAGCTCGTTTTATAAGTATGCATCGAACACCTTGTTAGATATAAATCGTTTGCCCACTCTGCAACAAAGTTTGTATACAGTTTTGTAGTTAAAGAATTAACTCTAAGTTAGCCAAGAATTTGAAACACAAACTGGCAACAAAGTACGAAGAAATAAGCAACTTATTTTAATAAGTCTATTCATTAGTCAAATAAAGTGGCCAGCTGTCAAAACAATATTTCAAAATTAATATATTTGCGTCAACTAATTATTTGCAGAAGATTTGGTCGCCTATAGAAGAATAAAAATTGGTAGAATAAAAAATCTTTTTGATATTTTGCCAAAATGTTACGATCTATGTGTTTGTATGTTTGTGTATATATGTATATACTTGTATATCCGCCATACATCTGTTGGCTAAGAGCTATCATTAAGAATGATTTATAACGGCAATTGTAAGTGGCAATTGTCGAGGAGATATGCCGTTGGCAATGGACATAACTGTTTGCAATGGAACATTAATTTTAGGTGCAACATATTTTTGCGAAAATTTTGAAGAAAAGAAAAATAAAACTGCAAAAAAGTGTCTAAAAATTATGAGCGATGGAGAAAACGGGTAAAGAAGATGGACTATATAAGCGGAAATGCATATATTAAAAATAAAAAAAAAAAATGAAATAAATTTTTAAATTTTGAAAATTAATAATAATTTCGTAAAAATATATAAAAAGTGGATGTTTCTAATTAAAAAAAAATATTTTTATTAGAAATCTTATATATAAAAATAAGTTGGTTTTTCGGCTGCTCCCTTTTGCTGACTACACCGTTGCATGAAATGAAAAATGGTCTCAACTACTTTGAAGGGAACCTAATGAGGATGGTTTGTAAAAAAATCATCAGAAAATGTTCGGTTTTAACCGACTTATGAGCTTAAATTAAAAAAATAATACTTATAACAGAGGATGTTATTTAACATTTAGCTAAGCTGCTTTCAGTAAATTCTGAAAGGTTTGAGCAAAATATACAATATCAAGTGAAACATGTCTCTCTTTGTTTACATTTTTATACTCTCGCAACAAAGTTGCTAAGGAGAGTATTATAGTTTTGTTCACATGACGGTTGTTTGTAAGTCCTAAAACTAAAAGAATTAGAGGTAGGGTTATATATACCAAAGTGATCAGGGTGACGAGTAGAGTTGAAATCCGGATGTCTGTCTGTCCGTCCGTCCGTGAAAGCTGTAACTTGAGTAAAATTTGAGATATCATGATGAAACTTGGTATACGTATTTCTTGGCTCCATAAGAAGGATAAGCTCGAAGATGGGTAAAATCGGCCCACTGCCACGCTCATAAAATGGCGGAAACCGAAAACCTATAAAGTGTCATAACTAAGCAATAAATAAAGATATTAAAGTGAAATTTAGCTCAAAGGATCGCATTAGGGAGGGGCATACTTGGACGTAATCTTTTTGGAAAAGTGGGAGTAGCCCCGCCCCCTACTAAGTTTTTTGTACATATCTCGGAAACTACTATAGCTATGTCAACCAAACTCTATAGAGTCGCTTCCTTCAGGCACTTCCATACAGTTCAGTTCAGTTCAAAAATGGAAGAAATCGGATAATAACCACGCCCACCTCCCATACAAAGGTTATGAAAATCACTAAAAGTGCGTTAACCGACCAACAAAAAACGTCAGAAACACTAAATTTTCCGGAAGAAATTGCAGAAGGAAGCTGCACCCAGACTTTTTTAAAAATTGAAAATGGGAGTGGCGTCGCCCACTTATGGACCAAAAGCCATATCTCAGGAACTACTCGACCAATTTCAATGAAATTCGGTATATAATATTTTTTCAACACCCTGATAGCATGTACGAAATATAGGTGAAATCGTTTCACAACCACGCCTTCTTCCAATATAACGCTATTTTGAATTCCATCTAATGCCTTCTCTGTATAATATATACATTAGGAACCAATGATGACAGCGGAATATAACTTTACACAAATACGGTATTTGAGCTGAGGTATCCCTTGTGGAAAAATTGTCGTGATCGGACTATAACTTTTCAAGGTCCCTGATATGAAACACGAAGAACTTAGTGCCTAACTTAACCTAACCTAATTTTTCTCCGAAAATATCGGTAAATCTCTCAGAATTTAATTCTAATTAATTTTACAGCAAAATAAAAAAATATGTAAATGACGGATAATGAAATCTCGATTATCACTTTATCATGCGAGAGTATAAAATGTTCGGTGACACCCGAACTTAGCCCTTCCTTACTTGTTTGACATTCAGTTAGAACAGATTTGGCACATCATATGGATTTTCTGTTACAAGCATGCTTAATACCGTGGACTTCGATTGAAAATATAAAATTACGGAGAAATATGAGAGCTTATCTTCATGAAATCGCTGATGGTGACTTTCCACAGCAACTGCTTAAACTTGGGGAAGGAATTTTTTCCCACTCCAAATTGAAGCAGTAATTATATTATTTCTGGATGTGTCTCTAGGCCGAATAGTCCATAGTTTAAAAACTAGATCCAGTATATCCTGACATCAAGAATTTGCACGAAAATTTAAATATTTCATTGGTTGGCTTTAATAATTGGAATTTCAATTATGCTTTAGAGTAATTTAAGTCCTCCAAGGGCATGGGCAACCCGACGTGGCTATTTTGTTGAGGAATTGAAGGACAATTTAATTGTTGCAATCATTATCACCGACCCAGCAGTTGGTCAAATACCACATACACTGAGAATTTCGATGATCCCAAGTGATCTGTCAATCCTATTTAAACGGTTTCAATTTCCAGTGAAACATCTGTCGTTCTAACTATAAACAATTCCCAAGGCCAAACTTTCGAATTTGTAGGAAAAGAATGTTTTACTCGTGGCCAATTGTATCGTGGGTCGGAGATCTTGAAAATCAATTTATCAATTACATATGTATATTATTTTTCAGAAAAGGTGAAATATATTTGGTAAAGGCCTTCTCAGATCATTCATGAAAACTGCTACTTTAACCATAATTTGTCTATTTAAAAAAAATCCATGGTTTATACAATTCTAAAGTTAGAATGCTTTTAATTGTATATGAAAGACCTTCTTGCCACATCTTATCAAACGCCTGACCCAGGTCTAGAAATATAGCAACAGTACTCTAAGTGCTCAAGTGATTTTCTTAATTCTATTTACTTGCTCTATCGTGCTATGTTTTGTACGAAACTGGAATTGGTGAGTTGGTATTATATTATTTTCATAGAGGAAACGATTGGTCACTCAATCAGTATTTTTGGTGTAATATTATCATATCCTGTTCTTTTATGATTTTAATAATTTCAGGAGCTGTTTTGTGTAATATTGTCAGCCTCAAGTTGTTCTTTGAGCAATTAGGCTGAAATACCTTTTCTAGGTGATTTCCAAAATAATTAGCCTTTTCCTCGTCACTTCGTGCCCACCCAAGTCTCATATAGGCATGTTGGTGCCGACTGGTGGCTTCATAGACTTATGGGCTTTCAAAAGGGAATTTCGCTTGCTGGAATGCTTAACAAAATAAATAGTAATTTATCAATATTAAATTTTATCAAAATATCATATAAAGTTAAAAAAATAAAAAAAAGTACATCGCTTACATATTAAACCTAAACTAACAACACCAAAAAACCAGAGATATTTAATAAGCCACACTAATTTGCAATTGAAAATTACGCTACAAATGAGAGAGGAAGATGCAACTAACAACTTCCGTCCACTGAAAAATGCACGAAAAAATAAAAAAAGCATCACAACAAAGCTAACAAATGCAAATGATAACCAAACACGAAAAAAATTAATAAAGGAAACTGAAGAAAGTAAAAAAAAATAAAGTAGCATAAATATGCAAACATACATATATACGTATTTACATAAAATTATTTATGTATGATTTGAGTTGCATGCAACACCCTGTTGCAGTGAAAAGTGCGGAAAGTCAAGTCAACTAAGCGGTAAAGTGAATTGAAGTGCTGATGGAAGTTAATAAGGCGTTGAGTGATAAAAATCTATGTTTGTTTTTGCTCTTGTTGTTGTTATGTTTTATTTGCATGCGCAAATTGTCGACAAAGTGTGGTGGCTGAGTGTGAAAATGCTGCAAAAACAACAATGTGAAGAGCAAGAAATGCGCAAAAATTATTCACGGACTTTATTACTGCCATAAGGTGGCAGCACTTCCCTTTCGGTATGTTGGCTCAATTAATTATTACGCAAATGTGAACCGCAGCAAAAAATTGGAAATGAAATGAAAAGAAAAGTGGTGTAAGAAATTATAAGTACTTTTCCTGCAAGGAGCGGCGAAAGTATAAAAATTATTAAAATACTATTGTGGGCGAAAAATAGTAAGACTTTTTACTTTAAATTTCGCTTTAAAATCCATTGTTGGTATGATTGTCAGTGACATGTCTGTGCCTTATTCAACAAAGAAGTTTCATTCAATTATGTTTGCGGCCTTCGGTGATAACTATTTGTCTTGACCAAGTGTTTTTCATTGGTCAAATTATTCAAAGAGGGCTTAGAACGAGTAGACGACGAACCATATTCGGAACGGTCATCAACATCAACTGATGATCAACCCGACAATAAAATTTATGTTTGAGAATCGACCATTTACAGTCAGAGATTTTATTGGCATCGTTCGAATATCGGAAAGATCAGTGAAAACGATTTTGAAAATTAATTTAGCCCTTAGAAAGTTGACAGCACGGTTGGTTCCAAAATCACACAATGTTTTCGAAAATCAGGCGTTAAGGTCTGTAAATCAGTACTTTCCGACTATCGGGACGATATGAAACGTATTAAAATCAAAAATCAAGGTTTTGTTGACAGCTTTCTTTCATTATCAAGGTGTGGTGCACTCTGAATTTTTTCCGACTGGTCAAACTGCCAACAAAGAATACTTTTTGAGTGTTTTAGTACATCCTTTTCAGGGTCTAATTAAAGAATTTGAATCCTCGAATGCTCTTGCTTCGACTTCGGAACTTAAGTTCGGGTGTGAGCGAACATTAACATTCATACTCTTGCAGCTTGTTAGGATCAATGCCAGAAAAATACCTTCAATGCATAAAATTTGTTAGTTATATAATGTCAACAGTAAGTTTTAACCCGATTTATCCATATTAGGGAGAGAGATGCACCGTTATTAGAAAAATACGTTCTTTGAATTTCATTAAAATAACTCCAAAATAATCTGATACCATTTCCTTTCACACGTTTGATAGGAGTGTATATAAAATTTGACCATAACGAATTTCGTTATTGTAGCTCTAGTGGTTTAGGAGATAAGTACATTAAAACTGTTAGGTGCCCCTTCCCCGAGCAATTCCCTTTGGCAATTTACAGCTTTATATCCCAATTCAGAGCTTGGTTATACTTTTTATAGGGTTCCGATTAATGACGTTCGATTACGCCCATCTACGAACTCATTCTCACTTTCTTGCCAAGGTAAACGTGTGCCATTGAGATATCTTGATTCTTACTCAAGTTACTATCACCAGCATATACGTTTTGTTGTTTTACAAAACATGCCTTTGAACTAATTGCCGAAGCTCTTTTGCCATTCTGATTGAGGTTTACCCAAAAGAAGCGTTTTGCACGCAGCAACCGCAACATCAGGTGTCGAAAAACGTTGATCTCTTAGCTCATCTTTTACGTACGGAAAGAAAAAAAACATTCATTCTAAAGTCAGAACTATACAGTAGATGATTCATCAAATCGATGTTTTGAGTACTCAAAAATGCAATTGATTCAGTCGATGATCGTGAGCTAGCATTGTCGTGGTGAAGAGGGATTCGTCTTTTACGGTTCGTTTTCCTAATTTCTTGAAAACCAACTGGCAAGAATATGGTTGCGTACTATTCAGAATTCACTGTTTATCGTTGCTCTGGTGGTATTGCTGGACTCTGTTGGTATGGCAACTGGGCATAAGTTGTTCCAAAAAAAAAGAGGCAACCATTTGTTTGGAAGTGCTTCGTGCGCGAAAAACTCTTGTTGCATTCGGCTCATCTAAAAAACACCCACACAGACGTCTGTTCTTTACTTGCGTGAATGCACGTTTCATCAATTGTAACGATTTCATAGACGTGTTTCGAAGTACTGTTATTGTATTTTTTTAACATTTCTCGCGACCATTTGACACGAGCCTTTCTTTAGTGGATGACAAATTGTGTGGGATCGAACGTGAAGATTTGTCTCACTAATGCCTATGATTGCTTAAAACTCGCGATAGGTCACTTGATGATCTAGCAATATTAGTTTGTGCACACCATCAAACGATTCTGGAACAGCAACTGATTTTGACGACATTCGCGAAACCTCTATTGAACTCATCGATAAACACTGGCCCTTGAGGGAGCCGCTAAAAACCAAAATAAATTCATCGACGCACTCATGATGATTTAATCCACGACGAAGGTTTTAAAAAATAATCGCTCGAAAATGTTCGGGATTTAAATTTACTTTTTGGCTGAGATGCATATTTCCAGTTACTGTAAGCAACATAAATAGCAGTCGTATATCAAAATATTCTGAGTACGCTTACCATCAAAAATGTGAAACTCTACGACAAAGTTAATAGTTTTCAGATTACAGTTGAAAACGTACAGAAGACAGTGAAAAGTCGAATCAACACCGTTCGTAGCAACTCGGACTGAAGTATGGAACGACCTCGCAGATTTTACCTCGATATCGTAAATTGAAAGCCTACAAAATACAACTGAGCCGTATTTGAAAAGTTCCATGAAGATCCGAAGTTTTCGAGGCAAGTTTTGTTCAGAGATGAGACCCATTTCGCGGCATGATATTCCATATTTCTTCAAAAATTATGACGGTGAGAACGTATTCTTCAATGGCGACCGTTATCGCGCCATGATAAGCGACCATTTGATGCCTGAAATTGAAGCTCGTGATCTTGGCGACATTTGGTTGTAAGAAGATGGAACAAGAACACTTCGGTAAGCGGATAATTTTACGTTTCACCATCGAGATCATGTAATATAACATCGTTATACTCCTGTACTAATACTCCTGTAGTAATATTTAAAGTCTAGAGTCTATTCGGACAATCCCGCTTCACTTCAGACCAAACCATCACGCATGTCATTCGGTAGTTACCAAACGGAATACTCGAATTGATCTTCAGAAAACAGATGCCAAAGAATACTCTTATGAATGATAATAGACATTTCCCATTAAATTTGAAGTTTCTGTGTTTTTTATTTAAAAAAGTAAGGAACCTTGAAGTGGATCACTCTTTAGTTGGAGTCATTCACTTAATAATTATTGTTTTGCTGATTGGTTCACTATATAGTACATATGTATATCTCTATACGATTGAGATTATATGGGAGGCATAATATTTGGGGAATAAGCTGATGTTTCTTAAGGTAAAAAAAAAAACAATATGAATAAGTAATTTTCACAGTGTATAAATTTGCATTTCGACTTACCACAACCAAGGTGAAGGTGGCAGCAACAAGTGCCACCAACCTGCGAGTCGGCAACATTTTCGTTAACATTTTGTCGCAAAATCGGCAGCTGCAGGTTACACTGCAATTAAGCGAGTTGTTGCTGTGAACGTCGCTAACGGTATCGCAGTGCCCGTTCAAGTTAAGTGGAAGTGGTTATGACTTGCGTCTTTTCGATAAATTTCTTGTGTTGTTGTTGCAGATAATTGTGTATATTTCTTTGCTTGTTGTGGGTTTTGTCAAGCAAATATTTGTAGCCGCGTTATTGTTGTTCTTGTCGTTCGAAGCGCGAGCTATGCACACTTTACGCACTCTGCACGAGCCAAGTTCAAAGTCACTGCACGCAGCTGTTGGGCAAAGACCACAACAACAATAAACAATAAAACAACAAAAGCATACCTGCGATGGTCGCGAATATTTAACGGGTTTCAGTGAGCGTTTTGTGCATTTATTGCACTAACTGTAGTTTTTTATGCAAAATATTTGTGTTTCACACTGACTTTTAGGTGTTGGAGTGGAATTTGTGAATTATTAAAATGTGAGTGTGATATCTAGAGGGAAATGTTTGTGAATATTAAAAATATTTTTCAAATGTGAAATTTTTTTTATTTATAATTTTTGATGTTTTTATTTATTATATTTTATTAATGAATGTCTCTACGCAGAAAAAGGTTGGCATCAAGCAAAAATTATAAAAAAAAGTTTAAATTATTGTAAGAATAACTTTATAAAATATTTTTTCTTGTAAATAATTTTTTAATTTTTTTGTAAGTAATTTTTAAATTTTTCAAAACTGCTGTGCAAAAAAGAAATATATTTTTGGAGGCTCATTATGTTGAGAAACTAATATTATTAAATTTTTTAACTGATTATTATAGTTTTTTTGCTTTTATATGTTTTAGACTTTTGCTATTTTTTCTAAAAAAATTAAAATATTGAAAAATTAAAATATTAATATTTGAACGTGATAACCCGAATAAATTTGATTTTATTTATATATATTAAACTTTTAATTTAATTTAAATTTAATTTTTATAATTTTAGTGAATTTATTATAATAATTTTTATTTATTTAAAAAAATTTTATTTTTATATATGTATTTATGAACAAATTCTAGTTAATTTCATTTTGATAAATTAAATATTGTATATTAATTATGATTATTCTCTCCATATTATTCTTTAGATTACTTAATTTTTTTAAATTAATATTCTACATTATTTTTGTATTATATCGAAACTTTTTTTATTAAAATTTTATATATTATATTATATAATAATATATAAAAAAAATTATATTTAAAAATGTAAAACTTTTAGTTTTTTTTTTTTAATTTATTAACCAACCTATACATTCAAATGCAAAATGCAAAACAAAAAAAACTCAAAAAAAAAAAATTCATTATTTTTTTTAAATAAAATTTTTTTTTAATTTTTTTTAAATAAATAAATATAAATAATTTTTTTTATTATTCTTTTAGTGTGAAAGCTCTCAATTTAATTGTTAGTTTTTAATATAAAAACCAACATATAATTTTAAAATTTTACAAAAAATAATTCTCAACAAAAATAAAAATAAATTTTATAAAAAAATAATAATAAATTTTTATTTTTAAGTTTTAATATTTTTTTTTAAGTGACGTACTTTTAATTTAATTTTTAACGCATGAAGTTTTAAAAAACAATAAAAAGCAATTGGGATTAAAAAAAAAAAAAAATTGAAATAAAAAAGAATATAATAATATTATTTAATATTTTAGTAATCACTTTCAGTTATATTTTGTTTTAATGTACCAATCAACACATAAATTTCAATCTGAAAAAAAACAGCTTAAAAAATATAAAGTTTTGTTTATAAAAAAAAAAAATTATAAAAAAATATTATAAAATCTTATTGAATTTTTTATTCTTAGTGAAATCACTTTGAGTTTAGTTTGTTTTTAGTATAACAACCAACATATAAATTTAAAATTTCACACCAACACAAACAAAAATCGAAAAAAAAATAAATTTTAATAAAAATTAATAATCAATTTTATTAAAATTTTAATACTTTTTTAGTCTAAGCACTTTTAATTTAATTATTATTTTTTAATATACCAAGGGCACAATAGACCTAAGGTCGCGGTGCATTCCTCAAGTATCAATCTAAAATATACCAAACAGCGTTTAAATTTACTTAAAAAAACTTAAAAAAATATTAAAGTTTTTTTGTTAAAAATAAAAATAAAAAATTTATAATTTCCTTTAAAAGAAAAAATATTAAATTTTATTAAAAAAAATTATTATAAGATTGAAAGTTATAAAATTTTATTTTTTTAATGAATATTATAATTTTTTAATGAATAAAATAAAATTTTTAATTAAAAAAAATTTAATACTTTTTTTAGAAGCTGTTTTGTTTTAGTTGAAAATTATTGATTTTTGTTAATGTTTTTTTATTCTTAATGCAATGATATTCAGTTTAATTATTTTAATGTACCAAGCAACACATACATCTTAAATTTTATTACAAAAAAAAGCAAATACAAAAAATAAATAGAAAAAAACGTAATGAAAACAAAAACAGAAAATTAATTGAAGACTTTAAATAATTTTTATTCTTAGGCAGCTCTTTTCACCAATATCCCTCGAAGAGTTAAAAAATAAAAATTTATAAAAACAAATAATAATTATTTATTTTATTTTTTTTTTAATAATAATCACTAATTTTAATAATATTTTCCGCCGCTTTTCCTTGATTTTAACATAAAATTATTTGCTGTACCTTAATTTGCAAGTTCAAAATTAAATTTTTTTTCGCACAGTTTTTACTCACAACACCTTTTCAACAGCTTTTGCTTTAATTGAAATTCACTTTCAGCAACAAAATATTTCTTTTTCTCACAAAAATTGTGTGCGATTTGTAGCTGTTGCAACTTTTCCCGTTGCTGATCTGCACGCTTGCGCGCCACTAATTCAACTGTGCAACAGTTTTTCGCGTCACTTGTGTTTTGTTGCATTAGTGAAAAATTTTCATAACACATTTTCCTTGTGTGGCACATTGCGCTGTCAAGCAAAAATGCAACAAAAACAAGCCGAGTGAATGCAAAGTCTTGGCCAAAAGCACGTGAACTGGTCGACAATTCGGGTTCCAGACAACTGTTTTTTGTGTGCTTTCCTCCACTATATACTCTCTTGCCATTTCAGCTAAGGCTGTCGCTCACCTCTGGCAGCGCGCACTGACATACGCCCACTGGGGGTCTACTGTGGGTCTCCTTTAAGCAAACATACACTCACTACAGCAGCAGTCGTGTAGTCAAGCGGTCATTCAATCATTTACTCAATGTGGCAATTATGCTTGAGCCCGTCTATTGGCAGCTATATAACGATCTTTCGCCTCATCTATTCGTTCACTCTCACTTTCGCAGCGCGTTTGCTGCTTGCAGACAGGATTACCAGCGTCGTGCCTGATTTGGGTGAGTCGTCCAACCGGGTGCGCACAGCAAATAAATAACTGTAAATGCTCTCGGACACACTTTTTGCTTTTTCGTAATCAGTTTTCCAGCATATAACGGTACATGTATATATGTATGTTTTCCAGTTGCTTATGTTCATGGACAAAAGTGTAAAGTGGTGGTTTTGTTATTCAATAAACGGATATATTTTTAGTTTTCATTATTATTTATAATTTTCGATTTCCATTCACCGAATTTGTCAGCACCGTTACTTTATTTGACTTAAATACTCTTCGAAATATTCAAAACTTAATTGAATACTCTGAAATAATCTGCTAATTAAATGGTATATTTTTCTTCATGATCTTTTCTTTTGGATTTCCTGTTGTTGATCTGTAATACAACTTCAATTCCCATTAACCGATATGATCTCTTTGGTGCCATTCAATTGACTGATTTTATCGTTAATTACTATCAAGCATTTAGTTGCTTACACATTTTACCAACTAGAGACAGTTGTAGTATTGCCGATGCGTGTATTTGGCTATGATCTTAATTAATTTTTCACTTCTGGTTCCATTTTGATGAACACAAAGTGCAGGAAGTAAAGCAATGAAAGTGGATTGAACAATCTGAATAATCGAAATAATACAATTTAGGTGCGGTTAATATGATAATTAAAAGTTTGTTCTAGGGATTGTATTGAGTTAAAGAGTTCTATAACGTTTTAAATTTTTTCTTTAAAATAAAAACTGTTCCCATCATGTGAATCCTAATAGAAATATTTTTTAATTGATTCAATGCATATTTTTCATTATCCCAAGCGTAAATTAGATTTTTTACTTTAATTAAAAACTGTTCCCAGATCTTTTAGATCCCCGTTGAGATAAGTTTTTTTGAATTATATGCGTATATTTTATGATTCAATGCATAAATTTATAGTTGCACACATTACAAACTGTTCCCAGGTTGTCTAAGGTTATGATGTGAATACATTTTTATTATTTTAATGCGTATTTTGTAGTATCACATGCGAAAATTAGTTTTTTACTTTAATCACAATCTGTTCCCAGGTAATTGAAGTCCCCATTTAGATATATTTGTGGAAATTCTATACGTTTTTTTTAATCTAAATTTAATATTACTCACATTAAAAACTATTCCCTGGTTGCCAAACACCCCATACGAACATATTTTCATTAATTAAAAGCGTGTTTTTTTTGTATTCCTATGGGTAAATTTATTATTACTCACATTAAAAACTATTCCCTGATTGTCTAAACACTTCACATGAATATATTTTTATTAATGCGTTTTTTTTCTAAAATAACGAGTAAATTTATTTGCTAGTTTTGCTACAAACTGTTCCCAGATCTGTTAATTTCTCATTGACATATATTTTTATTGATTGAGTTCGTATTTCTTATGATGCAACGCGTAAATTTATTTTTGCACTCATTAAAAACTCTTCCCAGATTGTCTAAACTCTTCTTATGCATACATTTTTATTAATTCAATGCATATGTTTTACAATTCAATTCGTAAATGTTTTTATACTTTCAAAAAACTCATTTACAGGTTATTTAAACTGTTCCCATACTCTTGTTTTTGCTTTTGACTTTATAAAAACTTTTCGTATGTACTAATTCCAATTGAAAATTCAGATACCCTCTTGGGTTTTGAAATACTCTCTTTTTAGATCCTCTCGATAGAAGAGCCTGAAGAAACATGATAAGAAGACTTTGCACTTACCCCGCATTGGTGTCTCCACGGTATGATGAGGAGGTATCGAGTGAGGCCGCAAAGTCTGTTAAAATTCGCGTCAAGCGCAGGCATCATACTAAACCACTCTTCCTGGATTTAGCCACTGAGCTCCATCTGGTATCTCAAAGAACCAAATTGGTTTATGCGTGGCTCATTGGCCTACCAGATTACCTTAACCTAACCTAACTAGTGTGTTTCGTTGCCCCTTCTTACATATCCGTTACAAATTTTCATGTTTTCTTATATGATGGAGGTATTGCTAAAGGAAAAATCAATATCTTATTGTGTCCGCAATAAATAATTTTAGCACGCATTCGTGCTTAACTTAGTTGAGGGTGATGTTTTTTTAGAATTGAAATTTAACGAATACTAAAAAAAAAACATTTTTGAAACTTATCATATCAAACGTCTCTGTCGCAGATATTACGTGTTCAAAGTTAAGCTCAAAACTAATGCTCGATTGCAGCCAACTAGAGATGATGGAACTTTGAGTCAATTTACTTATTTGAGCCAAACAACTTTCCGAAACTCGGACTTTACTCTTAAAGCTATGGTTCTACGATTTCGAATTCCTCAGAGAAGTCCCAATGTTCTAAGGTATATAAAATTGTTTGTAGCCTAAGGATAATTCATCATTTCTAGAATAGCTTTCTAGATCAAAAAATTGCTTCCTGTTGCATACTTAAATTCCTTCAACTATTTCTTCACTCGTTAATATTTTGACAGTACGCAGTGCTAGGGTTACCAGTCGAAAGTGACTATTGGAAATCATTGACAGTAGCAATTAAAACATTTTTTTTTCTTAGCTCGCATGTCACAAGAATACAACAGATAGTCCTATCACCCTAAATAACCAACAGTATCTACTTATACATATGTGTGCAATGAAGACCTTTACTTGAAGTAACCTGTTCTCAGAATATACCATACATGTACCGTTATGTATATATGTCCTCCAAGACAAGCAAGGAAGTGCAGTGTGTCACACTTGGTCAAATGATGCTGTGTGTTACAGGCAATTAGAACTTTTCCACAGCCAAAGCAGAAAAATGTAACGAAGCGAATCGAAGCGAAATGTAACGAAATGTCAAATTGACAGCAATTACACAATTTCAATTGTACAACTACAACTACAAGAAGAACAAACACAAATGTAAGCATAGCTACGAAAATAAAGCAGTGCAAATCATTTGCTGAGCGAGGAGAAAGAAGTGAAAAGAGAGATGAGTAAAATGAAATTGAGCAGAGCAGTTAAACAGAAGATGGGCAGGGGAGCATAGGAGTGGAGGGCTGTGGCGGCGCTGTGTCAGAACAATTAATGGGCATACTTAAGTGAACGGGACACATATGTGTACACACATTCATATGTACCACGACAAATTAGGAATAAACATGTGTGCTGGGACCTATGCTGGGCCTCCAAGTGACCTCTGCTGCCACATTTGCTTCCGACACTCAGCTGTAGTGCAGGCGGAAATGCCGAAAATCAAGTGAAATTGATATTATTTCGAACATCGGATGGTTAATACGGCGTGCGGGGAAACCTAACGGCCAAATGAGGCGAGTTGTCAGTTGAAATTACTGTTCGTATAACTCTTGCTGCTTACACACCCGCACACAAGTGCTCATCTGTGTGTTCGTTGTGCTGAAAAATTGCGACAATTAAAGTGGCAAATTGTCTATCAATTCTTCTGCTGCAGCCATTACTACTTGAACGGTAATTTGACGTGCTCTGTGATCGGTTGTCAGTACATTTCTAGCTGAACGAGAGAAAGAGGTACAAGAAGTAGCTAGAAAGAGTAATTGAAAAGTGGCTTGGCACTCTTGTTTCGTCGGCTGTCATTATTGAATATTGCCTGGAATTTTTGTACGTTCTTTGTGGTAGTTGCTGTTGTTACGTCAGTCCTTTACCGTTACTTATATTGAGTTACGAATGCCTGTTGCTTGCTTGTTTCGATTTATTTGTTTAAATTACCTAGTCGACAGTGGACTAGACTGTGTAGCATTTAAAGGAATACACTTTTTGGTAAGAAGAATAACGGTACATTTTAATAAATGTTTGTAACCAAAATAAAAATCATAAGAAATGTCAATTTCGGCGCCACCGAAGCTGTAATACCAGGTTCACAGGTGCACTTCTCATAGCATAAAAAGAGTATAAAATGTTCCTTCTACCTTGATTTTGATAAATTAGCTTGTATTGCAGCTATGTGCTTTAGTAAACCTATCTGTAAACTTTGTTTGGAGATTGTAGTGTTGTCTTGGACAATAATCTACGCCCAGGTTTCGTGTAGATATCTCGTCGAACAAAATAGTTTTGCATGCAAGCACCTGATTCCGATCGTTCAGTTTGTATATCAACTATATGATATTGGTGTCCGACATCGTCGGTTCTGACAAATGCGCAACTTCTTGGCGAGAAAATGACCCATATAAAATTTCAGGTTAATAAATCAAAAACTCAGGGACTCTGAAGGCTGAAGGCTGAGCACTTATACACATATTATATAGGGTATCCGACGTTCGCTGTTTGGCGTTACAAAATTCGTGGCGCACTTAATATATCTTGTTCCAGGTATATAAAAAATAATAACGGATGATGAAGTGGAGTAACTTTCTTCAATATCTTTGTTTTGACAGATCACGCGTAAGTCTTGTCAAGCTGTCATGTTATTTTTGTTCAGCACTGTTTGGTATTTCATCGTGGAAAGACTTACCCCTGACAACGTTTACAAATAACTTTTTTACGAAAATTCACGTTCTCTAAAGAATGTATTTCGCGCACTTTGCTCAACTTGTGGTCATCTTGATCATTATTGTATAATATTGGACCGTGGTCTATTCGGTCCAGCAGACAGTGAAGAAACTGTAGCAGCCGTAGCTGAGAGCGTAGATGAAGTCTGTGAAGAGTCGATTCGGCACCGGTCGCAGCAAATCGGATCCGAAGTTTTCGAGCAAAATTTTGGTTTGCGATGAGATGCATTAATGGCTCAATAGGTACGTAAACGAACAAAATTGCCGCATTTGGAACGAAGAGCAACCTCAAGAGGTTCAAGAGGAGAAAATAACGGTTTGGTGTGGTTTGTGGTGGAATCATCGGCCCATATTTCTTCAAAATTGATGCCGGTGAGAAGGTAATCGTCCATGGCGACCGTTATCGCGCCACAATAACCGACTATTTTGTGCCTGAATTTGAAGCGTATGATCTCGGCGTCATTTGGTTTCAACAAAATGACACCATTTCTCACACATCGCATCAATCAATGGATTTATTGAGACAACACTTCGGTGAGCAGATAATTTCACGTTTTGAGCCGGTCAATTGGCCACCAAAATCGTGTGATATCACACCGTTAGACTTTTTCCTGTGGGGAATGTAAAGTCTTAAGTCTATGCGGACACTCCCGATTTAAGCCTTGGAGCAAACATCACACGTGTCATTCGCCAGTTATATGCCATAGTTTATGTAGTTTAAACTCTTTCCACAGCCATGATCGTATTTGCCTACTATTCCTGCATAGTTAGATATTTTTAACATTTTTAATTTTTATAGGTGACAACTCTATTTTACCAAATAAATTTTAATGAAAGTATTACTAATATCCGGAAATATAATATTTTAAACTTCCGGGCTAGGTTAGTTATGAGGTCGATGCTAATAGGAACCTTACTTGGACAACTTCGGACGCAGGTTCATTATAGATCTCCTAATAATTGATTATAAGTTCTTCATAAATCGACAAAGCAAGAGCCTGCCACAAATGTGCTAAAAGGCTAATATCATTGTTGGCTGTGTTTCTTGATCCTTGGAAGCTACGACTGCTGCGACGTTTCAACCTTAGTCTTGCAAAGTCAGGGCAATGTAGAAGAAAGTTCCTGAACATTTCCACCCCATCTTCTTTCATACAACTATGACAGCTTGCATTTGATACAATTTTTAGCTTGTAACACGATGTCCACATCAAGATGGCAAGGTAGATCTTACTCGTTCCCTAGGCTCTCAAAGTAACCCGATAATGATGCTATTCCTAGTAAGGACAAACACTTTATGATTAACTTTAAGCGCAGAGTTAGCGAATCCAGAGCTAGTATTGCGATTCTGCAGTCGAAATGAATGCTCATCTCCCTGAAAGTGTCTACACTTCATAGCAACACGTCTACTGCAGCCGCTTTTCCCTGAAAAAAACACTATAGTGGTCCGGTAGTCAAACACTAAGCTTGACGTTTAACTTCTTATGTGTAAAAAAATTATTTGGTAAACATTTCGTATTTTCTATAGTTTCTACTAAATTGCACTATTTTCCATTAAATCCCAGTTGACGATCTTCTAATTATATAAAATCTATACAACACTACCGGCACTCACCTTTTTAACTCGGCGATGAATTCGGAGAATACCAAAAATATATGTGTGATCGGCAATCGCGACGTTGAAACGTGTTTACGCACGGATAGAGAACAAAAGAGACCGGGCGCCGTCCGTCGGTCCCTTTTGTTAATTATGTGTAGTGTCATCATGCGTGTG
Source organism: Bactrocera dorsalis (assembly GCF_023373825.1). Classification (NCBI taxonomy): domain Eukaryota; kingdom Metazoa; phylum Arthropoda; class Insecta; order Diptera; family Tephritidae; genus Bactrocera; species Bactrocera dorsalis. The sequence continues at coordinate 21,291,863 of NC_064305.1, read as the reverse complement.
GTGTGTTGAGTATGGGATGAAACGGATGGTGCGCATGATGCCGATGTGTTGAGTTGATGTGTGTAGTGTGGTGTGAAGATGTGGTGTGTATGTGTAGGGTGTAGTTGTGTTATAATTAGAGAGGGGCGCAGGAGCTCATTTCACCACTAATATAAAGAAGTTTTGGAAAGCAGTTTAAATGGAATTTCGTGAAGCTACGCTCCGTTTCGTTCAAGCAGTGCTACTCACTGCGAGGGCCATTTTTTCAGTTCTGTGTTCGCAGTTAAAAAATTCTGACAGTTGGTTTCAGCAATATTTTTTTGTTTTAAATCTAAGAGATTATAATATACTAAATTATATCAAAGCCAAAAGAAAGAATTTTGAGAGATTGTTAAGAACAAATCCACAAGAGTACTGCCAATCTCCGTCTCAAAATGACTTCGGCAGATTATTTCAGTTTTTAGTCTCGATAAAAGATTACTAAATAAAATAGTTCGACTTTAAATTGGATTTAATAAACTGCACCGATACCATTGATGCTTGTACCTGTAAGTATTACCACAAAGGTCGCCCGATGGTTTCGGAGTTTCTATTTCTCTTGTGGTCAGGGTTTTATTATTTTAATATATAATACCGTGAATGCTTGACTATCCCAAGACTGAGAGTCAGGTTGAGCTTTATGAGTTGTTAGGTCGCCTCTGAAGGAACAATTTCCCTTCGTTTGCAACATGCGCTCAAAGAAGATTTTGATGGAGTATCTTGCTCAACTTATAAACATAAACATATCAGTGGAAGAATCCAAGCAAAAATGACGAAAATAATGGGTTTATGGGCTGCAATGGCTCGAAGCTCGAATTCTAGTCAGAAAAAGTTAGTTTTCTCAAAATATGATTTCATTTCGGCAGCTCAATATTTTCATCTTCTCAGCTACAAAAGGCAGCTTCAACAGCCTCGTTTGAGGTTAGAAAAACAACTCAACACTCCAGCTGCTCGACGCGTTCCAAATGACATAGAGCGTATTAAAAATTTACCACCGAATTACGTGCTCTTCTCATGAGCAATTCATCCGTTATGTTGATTTCAAATACCAAATTTGTCTTGTCTACGCCGGAAATTCGACGAACAAAACGAGGTGAGCGCATGAAAAGGCCAACTCCGAGCAGAAATCACGCAATTGATGTTGTGCAATATTTTCATGCTTTGCCAAATCAATTGATTGACAGCAAAATAATTGCGTTTCCTGGCGGTCAAAGCGCGCGGGCGGATGCGCGGTCGTAAAGTCCATATTTTCCAGCAGTAAACCACAGTGGCCTGATGTGAACGAATTGCAATAATCCTATGCGTGTGCGCACGTTTCGCACTTTATTATTGCTTTGGAGTGCAAGCATGCTACACACAGATACACTCACGCATACATGCACACATACACGCACACATATTGCAAATATAAATAGCGAGTTAGACGGGCGTTTGAAGTCCATCATTATTATCCACCCACATAGCGTATGAGTGTCCGCTAATACACGCCTCATTTGTCTGATTAGTGTAGTGTTTTTGTGTGTGGTGCCTCAGACCGTTGTCAACGCTTTTAGTCACGTAGTCACACGCCAACAAGCACTCACTTCTAATAAGCGTGCCAGTATTCGAGTATTGATTGAGTCCATTGCCTGGTGTGACGGCAATCAGCACAGAAATTGGATTACGCTCGTGGAGCATGTACATAGGTGTGAAAAACAACCAAGAAAAACAGTTGTATGCGAGGTCTTGAATTTAATTTTCTAAATTATCAACATTATTAATGAGCGGAGCTACAATAAATAGAACAAAACTTCTAGTTCTGCAGCAGAACTGTAGACCTGGCGTTAGCTGCTAATGCTCCTGGAAGAGACGATTAAGTTTCCCATCGTAGCTTTGCTAACATTTTCTTAGCAGCAAGCGGTGTAAGTGTACGGGAGTGTGAAAGCATTACTTACTTAGGAACTGGGCTCATTCTCAGCAGATGGCCAAAGTCTAACCGTTGGTTCTAATAACGGTATCTCCTCGCCACACGCGTTTTATGAGAAGTGAGAGTTACTTTATCAAAAAAACGCATCTTGAGTTCCTTCAGTCATAAACAGTTCTACAGAACAGCGACTCGAGCCAAAATAACAGAGAACAGAAAACCAAACCATGGCATAGCAGGGTAATCTCTAGTACTTTTGCGACATGTGGGATTTTCACATTCAAGAAATATCAATTTAACTCACACACACGATACGAATTTTCCGACAAAAAAAAGGCCGAAATACGCTGTGCATACGTTTATAGAATCCCTAGTGGTGATCCAGTGACTGATGCCCAGCCCCTTCAGCCTACTGAATGGCTGGGAAAGCATAACATCAGTAGATGATGAACCCGATTGACGATGGAGCGGACGTTGTATTGCTCGGATATAAAGAAGCTAGAATAGCAAATACCCTTCCGAAGAACAAAAAAGCGACGGGGGCCGATGGATTGCCGGCCAAGCTATTCAAACACGGCGGCAAAGGACTGATAAGGAGATTCTTTTTAGAATATGGTCCGACGAAAGCATGCCCGACGATAGAAATTTAAGTGTGTTTTGCCCAATCCTCAAAAAGGGAGACCCCACAATCTGCACCCACTAACGTGAGATAAACCTCCTTAACACCACATATAAGGTTCCATCTGGCAGTACAGTGTGAAAGTTTAAAGCCCACCGTCAACAAACTGATTGCACCTTATCAATGTGGCTTTAGACCTGGAAAATCAACAATCGAAGTGATATTCAACATGCGCCAATTCTTGAAAAGTACCCCGGAAAGTAGGATCAACGTACATCACATCTTCGTCGATTTCAAAGCTGCTTTTGACAACACGAAAAGGAGCTGCCTTCATGCCGCGATGTCTGAATTTGGTATCCCCGCAAAATAATACGGTTGTGCAAGCTTACGTTGAGAATTACCAAAAGCTCCGTCAGGATCGTGAAGGACCCCTCCGAGCCGTTGGATACCAAACGAGACCACCAGACAAGGCGACTCCCTATCGTGCGACTTCTTCCATCTACTGCTAGAGAAAATAATTCGGGCTGTAGAGCTGAATCGAGAAGGCACAATCTTTTCTAGGGGCAGATCCACTGTGAACTGCGACGTCGTTGACATAGTTCCGTAAATTAAGAGACAGCGCCTACGCTGTCTAGGTCATGTTGTCCGGGTGGAAGAAAACACTTCAGTTTTGAAGGTATTCGATTCAGTTCTCGCCGTTGGGAGCAGGAAAGAGGCAGACCTCCACTCCGTGAAAGGGATCAGGACCTGGCTGCACTTGATATCTCGAATTGCCACCAAATAGTGAAGAATAAACCACTGTTGTTAACTCGCCTATAACCGCGTTAGCGGTGTCTCCGCCAACTAAGAAGAAGAAGAAAATATGAGGAGAACACTAATTTTGTTGAGGAGATGGAATATGACAGAATACTTTCTAATTTCCGAAGTCATTGAAAGCTGAGTGGAAGTGTAGCCTTGGAGAGGCATATGTAAATACATAACCATTTCCGAATATTATACAATTATTTCAGATTAAAAGCATCAATTGAGGTGCAACAGTCAGTACTGCGAAGAATGAAAAATTTATAGTCACGAAGGTCAGGCAGCCACTTAAAAATGGTTGGCTACAAAAGGAAGCCCGATGTTTACGTACAACTTGACTTGTCTGTGAAAAATTTAATAGACCGAATTAACACCTGCAATTCTTTGCTGAAACGAAATGAAATCGAGTCATTTCTGAAGAGAATGTTAACGGGAGACGAAAAGTGGATCAAACATGAAAATAATGCGCGACGTTAATGCGTTTTGCTCCAAGCGTTGTGAAGCTCAACAACACCTCGAAAGGTTATGCTGAGTGTTTGGTGAGGTTGGAAAGAAATCATCCACTATGAGCAGTTCTAGCCTAGTCGAACGGTTGATTCTACAACTGATGAGATTGAAGCAAGCATTCGAAAAAACGGCCAGAACTGATTTACGGGAAGGGCTTCGTCTTCCATTAGGACAACGCTAGACCACACATATCTTTGATGACTCGGCAAAATCTAGGAGAGCTTGGCTGGGATATTTTGATGCATCCATCTTATAGCCCTGACCTTGCACCATCGGACTACCATTTGTTTCGGACAATGCAGAGCTCCTTTAATGGAGTAAAGTTGGCATCAAGAGAAGCCTTTGAAAATTACTTGTTGTAGTTTTTCGCCGAGAAACTGGAAAAGTTGTACACTGATGGAATAATTTTTCTAGCGGAAAAATGGCAAAAAGTTTCCAACCAAAATGGTAAATATTTGGTTCATTAAAGTTTATTACAAATGTAAAAAAAATAAGGTGAATTTTGATTAGAAATACGAAAAGACTTTTTCGACTACTATATTTACTGGCACATATCCACTTTTAAAAGTGACTTTGTTCGTTTCGAATTTTATCACTAATGACCTGCTCGTTATCAAGGCCTTGAATGTTTGATTTAAGCATCCCATTAAGATTGATGCGAAATGTTTAAAGATAGACCAGTAAGCGTCTCTTGAGTTTTCTCACATAATAGCGTAGAAAATAATATTGAAAACGGTTCCTAAGGAATCAAGCTAGTCGGTTAGAATTTGACCACCAAGTAGAAAGCCCCCATTTATAAATAACAGCGGTCTGAGCTTAGCTTCGAAGACTGAAAATATGTTTGATCTCTGTGAAGAAACACATTGAGCTAAATATATATGCGGGTATGTAGTAAAAATCCCATAATAGTTGAGCAAACCATTCCCATAAACAATAAAACAACAGAGCAGAAAACAACACATAACAATTACAAAGCGAGGAAGCACAGCAGTCGCATAGCTAATGTCGCATGCAGCTCGTGTGGCAAATGGCAAGTGGCAGGCTAAGGCGCTGATTTATTGCAATTGCAAATGCAAAATGATTTTTATCACATAAAATCTGCGCCACAAGCGACAACCGAAAAATACATTAAGCAAAAAAGCTGACAATGAAGAGGAGCTAACCAGCCAGCTCTGCCGCCAGACTGATAAACCACACTACCAACCGATTAGACAACAGCCTAAGCGCCGCAGACTAGACAGCGAGCGGTCGACAGCACAACAGCCATGACACTGACGCGGCTACAGTCACGGCGTATGTTGTACTCGTATTGTGGCGAACGCGTATTCCCAGGCCAGCGGCGAATAAAAAGAAGCTGCGTGCAACAACAACGGCAAACATGGCGCTCTTGGGGAGTCAAGTTGAACCGCAGCTGTTGGGTGGGATTAGAGCCGAAAATTGCAAGCGGAAATCTCACATTTGCTGTTGTTTGGTGGCATGCCACACTCGCATACACACGCACGTACAATTACAACACGGTTGTTGGTGTAAAATCTGCTAATATTGTAGAAAAAAGCAACACATTATGTATATGAACATAAATAGTATGCGGATGCGTTTGATAAGCCACAATGTGTCTACGAAAAGCAAAAAAAAAAGTGTTAAAGCACGGAAGTGACTGACTGACTTAGCTGGGAACGGGTTTACTGTGTGTACAGTGCGTCGGTTAAGTAAAATTGTGTTAAAAGCTGCACGAAAGTGGCCTGTTTCATCCCTAAGAGGGGTAAGAGGCTATATACAAAGAACTTAGATCTTAGTGATTGGAACTACGCTTAACGGGCACACTTAGTGCGAAATTTGGAATAAGTTGATTTTTGAATTCGAATACATTCAAAATGTGTAGTTTCATAAATGTAGCTACTGAAGTTTGTATCTTGTAACGCCCAGAAGGAAACGTCGGAGAGATATACCGGATTTTCCAATAAGAGTGTTTTTATTTCTTTTCAAAAGAAACCCCTCTAACTGTTAAGAAAATTCAAATGTTTTTTATTCAATCGGTTAGTAGTTACAATTGATATAATTATGTTCTGTATATAACATCATCCATATGGTCTCCACGACTTCTCTTGCAGGAACGAATTCGATGAACCCAATTTTCGAATACTTTTTCCACTAAATAAAGTCGTATGAAATGAATAGCACGTTCTATATTAACTTCTAACACTTGAAGAGAGTCTAGTTTTTTGCTAAAGATCAGCGATTTCAAATAACTCTACCAAAATTAGTCTAATAGTGTTAAGTCACAACTTCTTGGAGGTCATTCAATTTGAAAATTTCTTGAAGTAATGGAATCTTCGAACTTTTCTCGCAATAATTCGGTTGTTGCATGCGCTGTGTGAAACGTCGTCCCGTTTTGTTGGAACCAAATGTAGTCAAGTTCAACTTCTTCCAATTGCGGCCATAAAGAGACTAAAAACCACACCAAACTGTCAATTTAGGTAATTGTAATGGTTGTTCATGAATAATTTGGGGATTTCTTTTCGCGCTAAAATAGACAGTTTTGTTTATTATTCGCGATACTCACATGAAAGTGAGCTTCAGTGGAGAATAGTATTCTATTAGATTGTTAGGTATTGGAAAACGACTATTTTGATAATAAAACTGAATGATTTGTAAACGTTGTTCTTTCGTATTTATTTCGATTATGAAATTCTAAGCGCTACTGAGAAGAATAAAAAAAATTCAGATCATGCCATATTAAAAATGGCCGAAACGACACTCAGAAATCATAGCACCCATATTGGAAAACCCGGTATGTATATATGTATATGTCGAGCTGTGTCGACTGGGATATCTCAGTCTATCTCAATATACATAAGCGAACTTTATTCTCAGTTTTTGAGCAATTGATTTGAAATTTTTCTCTTTTCTCCCTAAGAAGCTCTCCTTTTATAGGATCCACCGACATCGGGCAAAAACTGATCTATCAAAATAAAATTAGAAGTCTTTATAAAAGAAAAAAATTCACTCCTGAGAAGCTTTTCTTGATAAAGAAACCTTTACTTTCCAAATAATGTATGTGGGAAGGAGAGATATAGATTTTGATTTTCAGTTGAGAATGAACCATGTAGAATGTATACATGTGGAAAAAGTTTTGTTCTATAATAAAAATTTCTGTGAAAAAAAAAATCAAAAAAACAGACCAAAGTACTCTACTGACCCCATAAGCCTTGTGGGTATTTCACTCTCATTGCTAGGTTTGAGTGGCCACAACAATCATATGCAGTGCTAGGATTACTGTTGATAAGTAACTACACGCCATGTTCCGGTCTTAGTTGAAGAGATAGTAGAATCGCCTATGAATATTAATTGAAAATTTCTCTTGCGCAGGTATTACTAGGACACGAGTTTTCTACTAAGGACATGATGTAATAATTATAGATGTTTTCAATTGCTTCGAAACCATTTTTATAGTAATATTTGTCTTCAAGAACATTCTCAGTTTGGCGTCCACTACTTCATGCATTCCAGTGAGCAATATTTTGAGGTCTAAGGACATGAAAATTCACTGGGATCTTGGGAGGAAGAATACGTGGCATGAAAAATATTTAGCAAAAAATAATTGAGCTTTAGTAGATTGTCATAGTCGGCTTTAATTTTGTTGTATATTTTTAAATCTTCTGTCAAAATTACTAGCTTAAGTCAATGCTTTCGTTGGTTTTTTGTTACTTCCTAGAATAACTGATGCGTAGTTTGTCTTTCTAGGCGTATTTAAATGACTTAGCCGGAAGCTTATCTATGAAATATGAAGGTTTATTGAGAATGAAAATCTTGTTCAGTTCAATATGATGTCACTTTTATTTGAGGGGGTTGTCTACCTTCGAAGCTTGATAAAATCGATTTATTTTTTTGCTTATTTAGAATGTTAACCCTACTAAACACATGCTCCATAAATTATATGATCAAAGCATCGTCAAAATATTCCCGAAATTTGGGCGTGAATGTAAAGCACAAGTGAGAAGTATGGTTCTTAAGTAACTGAATAAAATGAGCATTTTAGTTAGATAGGCCTTCATTAGTGAGAACTTGAATGAATATGTTCGAAAAGTGGTAAAAAACCTGCTACACTTGGAGCGATATGCAAACATAGTTCAAGCATTCTGCACAAAATTAGAGCTACCATAAAAAAATAATCAACTCAAAGGCTTTGTCGGCCCACAGTGCCTTCATCATATTATTGCTACAAAAATGAGATATTACATATTATCTTTGACACCAGTTCTGAATGAGTTTGCTGCAGTTACATAGACTTGCTTTGACTTGACTTGATTGACAACTTAAATTACTTTTGACTTACAAGTTTTTCTTACGTGGCTTCCGCTCTGCGTGTTTTGCAGGTGATTTAAAAAGCATACAACATGCCAGTTGCAACATGGCGCTAAGAAAATGCATGACCAAATGCTGGCACAGTGATACAATTTTTCACAGTAGCCTAATTGCCTCCAAATCAGTTTGTTTGAATGACAAAATGAGGCGGAGGCCAAAGAAAAAACTCTGGAAAACGGCCGACATTGGAAAATTTATTAACGTTTTCTCTGGCCTTAACCAACGTGAACTATTTTAATTAAATAAAATATTGACCACATGCTTGCTAGGCAAGGCAAGGCTTCCGAACTTGTTGATCAGCGAATTTGTTAAAATTAACTTTGAATTTTAAGGCTGCTGGAATGCCAACAAATACCATCCATCTAACACAGTAAGAGACAGTGACTCTTTTGTTATTGAAAATATTAGAGAGACTGATTGGTCTGCAAAGAGGTAGTAGAAATCGACTTTCACGAATACGGAACAATGAGTTTGCAGAGAGGATCTACCTCGATACCGAAAGCGCATTCAACAACGTCATGTCTGAAGCGATTATTAGAGCTTTAAATATTTTTGGGGTTCAGTCCAACCTTATGCATCTCACCTTTCAACTTCTCTGCGATGGAACGATCGTGGCTGAATTGAGTAGAGCGCGAGCATAACGGAATGTGCGTAGGGTCACCCTACAAGGGGAAGTTCTTAGGTCATGCCTCTTGATCAGGGTTGTCAATGATCTTCTGGAAAAGCTTGAGGAACTTGGCTGTCGGGTGAATGTCTACACGGGCGTCGTAACTCGCATTGTTGAGGAAGAATTTATGAATACCGTGTACCCTAGCGTTCTTTAGCAACGTTGTCAACTGTCAAATCCTAGCAAAACCGAACTGATTTTATTTTCTAAGAAGTAAAAAATCCCGGAGGCGCATGTTCCATCAATGGGAGGAACGCGTCTTCGACCTGCTGACAGAGCAAAGTACTCAGAGCACATCCTAGAAAGGAAGCTTTCGTGGAAACCCAACATCGCGGAGGCATCGCCTTGTACTATTGCTGGAGAGCCACTGGCAAAAGGTGGCGACTCTGACCAAAGGTAGTTTTTTTGGCTCTATGAAACCATAGCTAAAGCTATAATGTTCTACGCGTATTTTGTTTTGTGGCGCTGCTATCGTGAAGAAATTCTTCAACGTGCTGGCCTCATTAGTATCTGTGGTCCACTCCAACAATGTCATTCCAAGGCAAAAGCTGCCATTAGACTCAGATAATCTTGGTTCTTAGATTACTGCAAGCCTGGTAACGCTGGAATTCGTCCGCAATTTGATTTTATTCCAAAATACTTGGATTACCAGGTTGCCGAGCCTAGCTCGCCCTGTCGCTCCTCTATTCACTTATATTTCTAGGGAAGGAAGGACTCGCTGGAGGAAAGATGCGGCAAGCCTTCTTAAGGAGTATTCAAAGCTTGGAATGGGAACGGTTACAAGCTCCATTGGCTTCTTGTGATTTACTACTGAACTGTTTGGTCTTAGACCAGATTAGCAAGCCTTGGTCAACTGCTGTAAAGCCGTTCGGTGCATCAGACGTAGGCGACATCGTAAGAGGTAGAGGAAATTCTTCGCTCTCAACAAGGTCCATATTTCAATGGTTTTGATATGATCTCACTATTTCGAATTTCTGCGAAATATCTAACTCAATGTCGCGATCTCGAATGCTGCGCAATAGAAAGAGTCTTCTGGTAAGGACCATGTTTACAAATTAACATCAAATAATTGATTAGTAAATATTGAGTGTAAAAATGTCGAATTGTCGAATAAAAGTATTATAATTCAGCTCACTTTTAATTTTTGATAACGAGAAAGTAGAAGTCTGTTGTTTATGACCACCGTACTTGAAAAGGCTTAAGAGCTAGGGCGTCTTATGTAAACTAGCTGGCTAATGCGGACCGGCATTGATTCGAGCTCCGAGATCCGTCAAGCACAGTCGAAAAACGAACGACTGCATCCGTCATCCACCATTGTGTAACTAGTTAAATAACCAGCCCGTGAGTAGCTAGTAGAAAGGAATACTCGTCCATTTTTCACTGTTTGGTTAATTTATTGGTGCCATCCGATTTACACCCGCGCACATTTTCACATCATTTCTTCACACTCTCGCTCGCATACACAAATGTCACACTTATTGTCAATGCTGAAATTACATTCCATGGGAGATTTGTCGGTTGACAATAACTGTCGGTGGCACGTTGTACGCTGACGGCAACCCAGCATATAAGTAAACATATCTAATACTAATATTCACTCACACATTCTCATTATGCGATCACAGACACACATATAGGCATGTGTTATTAAAGTTCATTTGGTTAGCTTGGTGCTCGACCGGTGGCCGCACACTTCAGTTGGTGGACACAGTGTCAATGCAAATATGTCAAGCGCTTTGACATGTGGCTGACAGGTGTGTAAGCTTGCGTTCGCATGTGGGCATGTGGATAGGCGTTGCAAGTGTATTAGTTTACGTCACGCTGTTGTGCGAATTGTCAGGCGGTTAGGAAGTGCATAATCAACTATTTCGTGTGATTAGTGTCTGTGGTTGGAAGCGTCAAGGCGCTGGTAATCTGGGCGCGCATACCAACGCATATCTGTTCGGAATAACGGTTTGTTGTCAGGTTTATTAATTGGGTTTTGGCATGATGTGTGTGTGGTCGGGGAGCCTTCGACAGAGCTATTGACATTCGCTTTCATTTCTCTTTTATGATACTTTAGAGATCTGTATATTAGTATCTTCAGAGACCATTAGTACATTCTACACATGAATCAGTTGCGAAGTTTCAGCAATCTTCTCAAGGAAAATCCCTCAATTACATAGGCATTTCAGTGGGAACAGTTGCATGTCCAAAAATAACCAAGAGGTCTTAAAAATTAAGAATTAAAACTCTTATCAACAAGTTGACAAAAAATAACCTTGCAGGTTTCCATAAATGAAAATATATTGACTAGTTATTTTACAAATATTCTTTATTCTCGCAGCATAGCAATGAATATTGAAATATAGGGCCATCAGTATGGAGTCAGGCAAGACATGTGGCTAGATATTGCCTCAATTTATTTTTTGGATTTCAATGTCTTATCAGGATACCCCATTAGTGTATTGATAATATCGAGAACATGTCGATAGACTCTTAGCACGGATAGAATAGAAGAATGAATAGAAAAACCCGACTTCGGTGAGATCCGAGAACACTGCAGGAGCTTGCGCTAAAATCATAGAATAATCTTCAATAAGTGCCGTTGATTTACGATGTACATACGACGGGGTACACGCAAAAATGTGCCAGTTTTTCTGACATCAAGAATAAATGAATAAATTCTTTAATCAAATACTGGTTCTTCAATAGTTTTGCTATTAACCGGCAAAAAGGTTAGGACAGCTTCTTTATTTGAAGCCATACATAGATCCACCAATATTTTTTAGACGTCATTGATGGCACTTTACAGCTGTCTACATACTTGCTTCTTGTTAACTCGGCTATAACCGCGTAAGCGGTGACTACGCCAGTTAAGAAGAAGAAGAAGAAGAAGACTTACTTGCTTTTAATATAGCTTGTAGAGCACTACCAGTACTTCTCACTACTTCTTACTACTACTGCTACTAAGAATAGAATACATAGTTACAAGTCTGTGAAATCTTTCTATGTGAAAATTTAGTGTTTCGTTCGCCAAAAGCTTACCCGAGCTTTAATTTCTATGTATTCGTGGAATTTGTCTATCAGAAGCACATGCAAGCTTTAAACCTACTTCTAATATGATATTAGACCAATATTCTTGTAATGCAGAACTCGATAATGTCAACCGCATTGAGTTAATTAGGGTTTCTTTCTACTAACCTACTCCCAACTCTTATCTCTCTTGCGAAACCGCCGGATTAAGTATTACCTCATTACAGTATATGTCTTAGTTTTGCGAAATTTAGAGCTGACGCTTCGCTGACAGACTTTCATTTACGATAGGTCTGACACATGAGTGCTGTGAAATTTTCCACCGAAAAAATACCGCCAAGTGAAAAACGAGGGTATTGAAAAGATACGTGCTTAGAGTCTTCTCTCTACACGTTGGACAGTATGGACTAAAATCGTGATGAAATCGGAATAGATAGCTTCTAAAGTATCCATGACCACTCAGTATTTGGGTAAGATGGAAGTCTAGGTTGCCATGCTTTCTATCTATCCAGAAATGGTTGTCCGGGATTAGTCTATGGGTCCACCGTCCTCTGGTTAAGGTTTGCCACAATATGATGCTTTTGGTTCTCCCTTATTTTTTTACGTCTATAGACGGCTCTGTTAGCTGGTCCAATCGCGCGAATTCATCTCCCTGAATGGGCGTTATACTAGCTAGAACTTCAGAAGCATATGCTTTTATATCTAGTGTCTATATCTATATTGGTGCTGCATACAAAATTATAGAACTCATTACTTTTGCTATTAGAGCTTCCCGGCAGGAGCGCACGCAGCCCCTATTGGCCATCATTCTTGAAAGAGCATTACATATTCTTTATGCTTTATCCGAAGTATACGCCGGGTGTTCTTTAAATTTTAATTTGGACTTCAATATTACTCCCAGATACTTCAGTTGCGGTTGTGAAATAATATCGCATGCCCCTATACCTATACCCTTTCTACCGCCTTCCTGGTCCTTATGAACAAGACTTTCGTTTTCTGCTCTGCCAACTCTAAACTCATTGAAGCAAACCATTGACGTAGACCATTTATGCTATCATTGCATTTGAGCCGGAGGTTATCCAGATGTCTCGCCGCCACTACGAAATCATATACAATTGTCTTCACGTACATCAAGTTTCATAGCAGAGGGCTAGGGCTGAGCCTTGCAGTACTTCATTTGTAGCTTTGTCCATGTCGAATAACAATCTCCTATTTCCGGAATAGCTCATTATAACATTTACGAGATAATGGGGTGCGCGTATTTCGTATAGAGCTTTGATTATATTTGCCCACTTTGGGGAGTTGAACTCATTCTTCACATCCAAGGTAATTAGCACGCAATATTGTTTTATGCCACCACCGGCTCTTTAGATCGGTTTTTTTACTATGGTTTCGTACACTTTACTAATCGTGTCGTGCACAACGGTTGATAAAATAAAGGTTTTTCAGGTGGTTTTTTTTTCCCTTCCACGGATCGGGTACACCTCTTCTATTAAACACGCGTTGTACATTTTGACGAACGGAATAAGACTAGAGTATTTGCTTCTTTTAGCTCAATTGAGGTCGGTAAAAAGTGGAGGAGATGGTTGAATTTATAAGGATTAAAAACGGCTTATTTATGTCCTTTGGAATTTTTATTTCTTGTTGGAATACAGAGAATATATTACGCAATGTTTTAAGTGCGAAAATTATTGCTAAACAGAAATTTTGAACCAGCTTTCGTCATTTAAAAGTGAACATTTAATTTTTCGTACCCATTCATTTGCGTATAAATATATTTCCATCGAAGTTTTGCAAGTACTCACAAACAATAATCCCCCTTAGACACACATCTACAAGTACACATTGAAGCCTGCGCATAGATATGCAAATTCGCAAATATACTTCATATGCAAATCAACTCATTTAAAAGTTATTGTAATTTACAGAAAGTACGTGCTCACCACACGCCTCCCTCCGCCCCGCAGTAAGCAGCGCTCACGGCTTACGAGTCCCACACACGCAGCACGTGTTTCTAATATCGTAATTTTGTCACTTAATTAACCGAAAATGTTGTTACGAATTTTCTGACACACGCATACACATTCAACTGTGTGTGTGTAGGCGACGAAACCACCAAATGACAGTCAAATTATATGCGAAATGAATGAGATATTCCAATCTTGGCTGTGGCATCTAGAGCCTGCACTCCCCCCACCAAGCGCCTAACCTCATATGCCACCAACGCAACCACGAATTTGCATATCCTCAGCAGCCGAATACAATACAGACATTTGCCAAGCATAGTGTTTGTGTGCGTGTGTATGTTTATGTAGGTATGAGCACAGCTGTGTGTTTGTCTAGGGCTTTTTCGTTAAAATCTGGTAATTTTCAATGGTGAAATGGCAAAAGTGAGGAGTAGCATACATTTGGGCGCCGCACCAAAATCGCTTACATAGTTCATTAGGCTTAATACTGAGTTAGAGTGCTTGAAATCCAACAACAATGGCAAATTCAGCAATTTATTGTCATTTTGTACAACCATTCAAGCAGTGAATGGCGTCTGAAGTGTGTGGAGCTATACGTTTTGAAAAGGTGGCAGGCCTGAGTTTGTGACTGCCGTAATTACTGAAGGATGCTGAATAGTTATTGCGCAATATTAAAGGATTTTTTGTTGATGAGCAATAATATTCTGATGCATACTTAAAGCAAACAGTTGTAGTGATAGCTCTAGCCCTTAATCACTTAACCTCCAAATTTATTTACCAAGTAAATTTGAAGTGTTTGAGAAAGCTTTGATGCGTTTTTACAGTTTTCGAATGATTGAATAAATTTTTTTTCTTGGTGTCAACTTCAATCTCATACTTAGTAAAAGCTCAGCTTATAATGCAAGCTGCACATACAAATGCCGCTGCATATTTTTAGGTATCAACAGTGCTGTACAGTGGTGGCCGTAATGCCTTGGCCGCTTATTCTCTACATATACTAAGTATACAAGTATAACTGACGTAACGATGGCTTGCGCTGTTAATGTCAATAGTTTCAGAATCACATATAACGCGTTGCTTATGTACATATATATAGTAGCTGATTTCTTTAAGATTGACGATCTGTGTTTAACCGCCTGCCTGCCGACCAAGACCTAAGTGTGGGTAGACGTTTTTTTATTCATATAAGGACCTAACTCAGTTCATTTCAATTTTGAAGAAAACAACAAAATCTTTCTTCTAGTTCACTGTCGTTGCTCACAGCACCTCAATTGTTAGGGCTGGTTTTGTCTACTAATGTTTTAAAGAGATTGTTCGAATTGAAATCTAAACGACTTGATGAGTTAGAAGTTAGAAAAGTTGTCTCACCGTTGGGAAGTTGAATTATTTTCGGGGAAAATAGGATATATACCTATTATATTTTCAAATAAGTTTAGGATTATTACTAGACCGCCAATAATATACAAGGTGCGTTTCAAAGTAAACAGGACTTTTTGAATCTTGCGTCCGCTGGTGGCGCCATCTATATGTCGGCTGGTGCGTTAGAATCTGCTATCTTTATCGATTGACCAGTGAGAATTTCATAATATTTCATTGATTGGAAGTGAAGTTATTGCATTTTAAGTGTCAGTATGTTTATGTTATCGGTGCGAAAATGAGCTTCGAACAAAGAGCCAACATTAAATTTTGTTTTAAAATTGGTAAAACTTTTACCGAAACGTTTTTGAAATCAAATTGATGAAACAAGTTTATGGCAATGATTGCCTATCCCTTAGCAGAGTGCACGAGTGGTTTCAACGTTTTCAAAGTGGTCGTGAGGACATAAATGACGATCAACATGTGGGCCAATTAAAATCCGTGATCACCGGAAACTGTGCGTGAATTCATCAAAAACCAGCCGAAATCATCATTGGAATTCATGCAAATGGAATTGAACATCTCCAAAACATCGATTTATTGCATTTTGACGGAACATTTGGGCTTACGAAAGGTGTGTGCACGGTTTGTTCCGGACAAAATGACTGTCGACCAAAAACTGCTCAGAATACAACATTCGAAGGACGATTATTTGACCAAAAATCACTTTTTAACCATTAACCACTCCCCGTATTCACCTGATATAACACCGTGCGACTTCTTTCTTTTCGGAAAAATGCATTTGCCCATGAAGGGAAAGCGTTATGCAGACGTAGATGCCATTCAAAAGGCTTGCACCGGCATACTGGTGGCCATACCGGCCAACGAGCTAAAACACTCGTTCGACATGCTTATGGACCGTTCAAAGAGCTGTATTGAAACAGAATGAGACCATCTTATATATATAAAAATGAATCGCAAAATGTGTTGGTAAGCGCATAACTCAACAACGCCTGGACCAATTTGGCCAATTCTTTTTTCTAAATGTTCGTTGAGGTTTATAGATGGTTTTTACGGCAAGAAAAATTCGAATAATTTCCAGAAAACCCCTAAAAACAGCACTTTTCTTTTTTCCATACAAACGAATGAATGTTTGTTTATTCGTAACGCTAAGAGAACGACTGAACCAATCTTGATGAAATTTTCAGAGAATGTTCTGTGTGAATCGGGGAAGGTTTAAAAATAAAAAAAAACTGTATGCTTTTCGTGAGGAAAAGTCGGAAAATTGGAATACAAAACGTTAATTTTTTCCATACAATATTTCTTTTAAATTTGTTTGTTTTGTTTTTTCAATTATTTGAATCGTTCAAATTTGTCATTTGCTTCAAAAATGTTTGAAAATTGTTCAGTGAATAACATAACATGTGTTGCACACAAAGTGATCAATTACAGATTGAAATATGTTACGAAGCCACGAAGAGGTCGCGTTAATATCGGTCGGCGTTCTTTTTGGCATCAACTTACATTAGCAGCCCAAGGCATATGACCGCGTACTCCCAGGATGCGATGCCATACGTGCGGTATTAGGGTGACTATATGCGATAAGGTACTTGTGGAATTACGAATCGCAGTCAAACAGTAAACCAATAGTCACGATGTCACAGTATGACTATTCAAACAGCAGTAAACATCGTAACTGGACTTTATCTTGAAGCAACGTATATATGGTGCTGTTAGATGCCAGATGTACTCTGATGAGTGACAAAAGAGAGGTTTGCCGCACGCACACATTCTTCTTCTTTGGATGGTGGATGGTGGTTACACCTAATCAAATTGATGAAATCATTTAATCATGCGGAAATTCCTGAAGCAAAGAAAGATCCAGTATTATACGAAGTGATAAAAACCAACAAGGTTAATGGACCTTGCCAACTTCACAATCCAACTTCGATTTGTATGTCTGATAATAAATGCACGAAACAGTATCCACGTGCTTTTCTTTCGGAAACATAAACTAGAAATGATGGATATCCACTCTATCGGCGTTGCTCACCAGACGACAATGGGAGAACATTTAGCATTCAATTTAGAGGCGTGAGTATCGAAGTTGACAACACATGGATCGTACCATATTCGCCACTGTTGTTTAATGCACATTCAAAACTCATATCAATGTTGAGTATTGCAGTTTGGTGTAATCGATAAAATACGTTTGTAAGTGCGTCATCAAAGGAAGCAACATGACGGTTATTGGTCTTGAACTAAACGGTCGATACGAGAACTACACTAAAACGCTTTATAGCGTATTTACTTTTGCAATTCCTGAACGTTTTCCGACTGTTGTGCGTTCCGCAGTTAATTTGGAGAATGGTCAAAGAGTGTATTTCATCCCAGGTAATGCAGTATAACCAGTGGAAACATCGCCAGCAACAAAATTAACATTATCGGGTTTTTTCTGAAATTTCGTCAGTGATCCGTTTGAGAGAACATTGCTCTATTCGGAAATACCTTGATATTATACATAGAATGCATCGTCGAAGAAATAGTTACACAGGAAGCAAGATCAACCAGTAGATTGACATCCAGGTGTCTAATGCATTAGGACGAATTTACACAATCCACCCGAAAAACGACGATTGTTTCTACCTTCGGGTGCTATTGATTAATGTACGTAGTTCAACTTTATTTGAGTCATTGCTTACTGTGAATGGTTCGATGTGTGCAAGTTTTGGAGAAGTAAGCCAGCAATTACATTTGCTGGAACACGTTAATCACTGGAATGAAAATGAAGTTCGCATACTTTTCGATATAAACATCGACATTCCCAAAGACATTTTACATCGTCTTCGCTAAAAATTGGAAATGGTACAATTTCGGTTGATACTTCCGGTGGCTCGATATCAATTAACGAAAGATGAACTCATCACAAATGTTCGGACATTGGCCAAATTATCATAACTACGGTTCCTTGAGTGCACGTACAATGACAGCTGCCAAAAATACCGATGTTGATGACTTAAACTGGAAGATTTAAAGTCAAATTCCGGGAGACTTGCACTCATATAAATCGATCGATCGCCAAGGACAAGGAAGACGACGCCTTGAATTATCCTATGGAATTTCTAAATTCTTTGGAGAGGCTAAGTATGCCACCGCATCATTTGCGTCTCAAAGTTGGATCTGTCGTTATTATGTTTCGCAACCTGCATGCGCCGAACCTGTGTAACGGATTCTGACTGATTGTGACGCACCTATCGAATACAAGAGGCAGAATGCTTAATTCTACGAATTTCTTTGATTTCCAATGATTTGCCATTTCAATTCTAACGTATTCCGCTTCCAGTGCAAATTGCATTTGAGGTGACAATCAACAGGACACAACTTGGTTTGCCAAGTGTGGAAGTGCTATATTTTTCACAGATATACGTGGAGTGCTCACGAGTTGGAAAACCATCTTTTCTGTACACCGGAACAGAAACCAAGAAATGTGGTTTATCAAGCTACGTTACATTGAAAAAAAAAAATGAAATGATAAATGCAACATTCTTTTCATTTCAAAACAAATAATTTCACGCAGTACAACGCCTGCGGGTCAGCTAGTTTTGAATAAAATAAATTGATTTTGCTGAAAAAACCATTTGTGCAGTTTTTTTTCTAAAATCCTGTTTACTTTGGAACGCTCGTTGTAATCCAACGTTTAAAAAATTACCATAAAAATTCTTTTCATCGCGTGTGCTGCGAAAACAATTGACGCCAGTATATACTATATATGTATATCACGTCAAATCAGGTCAAAAATCAAGGTTGTGTTGACAGTTTTCTTCGATTATGAAGGTGTAGTGCACTCCAAATTCCTTTCTACTGGCTAAACTGGCAACCGGGCGTAGCAGTAGTCCGGTTACGCTCATCTAAGAATTCGTATTTACTTTTTTTTCCAAGGAATTATGCGACGTAGACGGGAAGTCTTGATGCTCTTTACATCCCTTAGCAACTGGATGATATAGCATGGGAAGATTTCCAGATTGCGAGCACGATATCTCCTTTGGAAATACCTTTCGGTAATTAGGATCAATGAGAGGCCTACAAAGGCATCGCTAGTTTTAGCGACATTAGCCGTTGAGAAATCCAGGGAGACCTGGTCTGCGCTTTTGATGACGCCTAAGAATTTCCGCGGAGTCAAACACCGAATGAGTAGCCGACGGATTGTCGAATACATTGCTTAAAACTGGATTCGATAATCTGAAATTAATCCGCAAAATATGAAATGTGGACATATAGGCCATGATTGTCTCTATTGAGTTACCGACAATACAAATACAAGCCTCTCATTATTCCCGTCCTCTTAACCGCGCATGGACGATTAGAAAGCAATTGCCGCATTCGAGAGATCTGTTCCGCGTTAGCGATGAATATTCGAAGACGATAGATAACTTCCACGGCGGTTTGGATATAGTTAAACGTATAAATATCCAACGAATGCTCTAGTTAGGTTCGCATGTAAGATGGTAAAACTCACAACGTCGACTCATCAGATGGTGTGCTTGACCATTCTTCCGCGCCACATAGCAGGAAGAGAATAATGAGGGACTTATAGAGTTTCGTCTTTGTTCGTCGAGAGAGGACTTTGCTTCTCAATTGCCTACTCTTTTAAATTTTAAGATAATGTACTTTTAAAAAATAATACAAGTCCTTTTTGTCTTTCTTGAACTTCCCTTTCCGCACTGCCATCCTCTCAAGTAGAAATATCGAAAAAATAAACCACAAATTTTTCGGCGATTTTAATGCAAAAACAAACAGATTTTCGACTCACTAATCCAGCACGAGCAGTCGCAAAATGCCAAAATAGCTTCGGCACCCAACCACAACAAATCGCTTAGCAGCATAACGGTATTTTGCAATGCTGCGCTAGCTTTGATATCATCAGTATGCATAAGACCAAGGAGCTACGTAGTAGACGACCGCAACAATGTCACGTGATGAGCTCAAGAAGCTCGCATGAATACGACAATGCATGCGTATGTGTGTTTTGTTTATGTTTGTATTCGTGTATATTTTCCAAAGCATTGCCAAACGAATTGGATGTTATTTGCTTAGTTAAGTGTTGGTGAATGAGAATTTATTAATATATGCATATATTGGTAACTGTGTGCGAGTGTGTGTGTGTATGCGAGTTGTTTCGAAGGACGACAATTGAAGTTGGCTTTAGCGCTTACGCAATTTCCATCTTGTTTTACTTTGGGATTATTTGTGATTTATGCGGTATTCGAGATGACATGCAGATTTTTTGCTATGAGTAAGCTTACAAAAATCTGCAGCGAACAGTCGGGTGAGTGGGAACACTTGATACGAAGTGTTTGTGGTTGACGAAGTGGAAAGTGAAGTAGAATGAGGAATGAGAATGTGAATTTGTGTTGGAAGAGGAGTGAGAGTTGTAGAAAATATGACAACTTTACAAGGTTGGTAAGGGAGAAGGACGGTGGAATTCATAACCTAAAATATGGACTTTTTTAAGACAGGATTTTCATATAATTTTCTTAGAAGTTCTCGATTCATTACAGAGTTTCCGACATAAATTTATTAAACAAGAATCGCTCGTGCTTTAATCTGTATTTTTTCTAAAAGTTCTGAAGCACATGTTCCTTTCTTCCGTCTAAAAGGTATGTTAATCATCGGAATAATAGGAATCAAGTTCAAAAATGTTTGGGCTTCCACGCAAGATCTCTCGAAAATTGTAGAATGATTAATATTGATGTCGATGTTGTACATTAGCTTATTCTTCTCTTCATCTGCCTTGAGGTCTAGAATGGATGATGAAGATACTAGGTTTGACAATTAAGTAATGAGACTGATATTATTGCCGCGCTTGTGGTAAACCTGTGACCTTTCTCTTTTTCTTTTTTCGGCATCCTTCTCCTCTCCATTGACATATGTACCATCATTCTAGCTTTTTTAGTTCGCCTGCTGCGTCAAGTTGAGTAGACGTGTGTTTGTAGTGCCCATCACGAAAATGGAAAAACGAAAACAAGAGCAACGCATCGCGATAAAATTTTGCGACAGATTTGGCAAAACAGTTTCGGAAACGTACGCTAAAATTGTAAGAGTGAATGGTGATAGTGCTCTTAGACCCGGAAACGAAACGCCAAAGCTCACAATGGTTGTCTCTGCGCGCCCTCCGCCCGAAAAAAGCTCGCATGAGCAAGTCGAAGGTGAAAACGATGATTATTGCTTTTTTAATAGCCGTGGAATCATCCAAAAAGAATTCGTTCCACCAGGGAAAACTGTGAATCAAGTCTTCTATTGCCAAGTACTCGAAAGATTGCAAAAACGAGTCAACAGGGTTCGCCCATACATCGCTCGTATCTGGATCCTTCATCACGATAACGCGCCGTGCCACACCGCCCTCAGCGTGTCCCAGTATTTGACAGCCGCCTTACTGTGTTTTTATTTTGTTTCCTAAAACAAAATCAGTGGTCAAAGGAAGCCATTTTGAGTCGATTACGGACATCCAGGGGCCGTGACGAGGGTACTCGCGGACATCCCAGTCGAAGCGTTCCAGAAATGAATAATACACAAAAAATATATACTTGTACCCATACTACCATACTTTTATTGGAACGAGTGGGTGTTCCTCTGATCTCTTACAATTCACCAAAGTATCTGTGGACCTCGAATAAGCTGTTGGTCCTTGCCCAGTTGGTACGTAAGCGGTTCAACTTCAGATAACTGTAATGATAGGAGTTCTTACTGGACACTGTCCTGTTGGTGCTCTTGAGGAGAGGTTAAAGCTGTTGAAGGACGCAAATTGTCAAAGCTGTATGAGGATGAGCCGAGGAAACATCTCGGCACTTTTTCCATTGTTCAACTTTCTCTATACTGAGTATGAGGCGTATTGGTAGTTATACCTTATACGAACCAGACGAACTGGCTGAAATTTATTTAGCTACTTTTTATAAATTTGTTGCAGTCTCAAATTACCAACTGTCCATTTTGATCCATACTTAGGAGTTCTGATCATCAAAGAAGACCGTCGTTTCTAGTTACCCAAGCGGGATCATTCGTTAGTCCACAACAATGATTAGTTCACAATTATGATAACCTACCCTAAAAATTGTTCTTTCCTGGTTTTATATTCTACAGCTGTGGAGTTCAGATAACTAAGTTTTTAATAAACACATCTGCCTTGGCAAATGTAGAGACCGGAACGAAATCCTAAATATTTTCATTTGCGGTCCGTCATGCTGACAAGTTTTATCCTCGGTTTTACTGCAATACTTGTTTTATATATTCCTTTTTCAAAATGTTTTCGTAGTTGAAATATATCTCGATACTCTCTAGATCACATCCAGTAGTCCTCATTAGCACAAGTTATTCTTCATTGTCTAGTATTTAATATGGGACCAGGTTATTTTTATATTTCCAAACGAAGAGCTCGTTATAACGAAATTTTACTTACAAGTACGTAGGAGGGCCGGCTCAGACAACGGCTAAGCGGACTAGCTTAGCTCGTCTTACATTAAAACAATTGTGTATATATGTACATAATATATGTGGAATAACTGTCAGAATCAAAGAACAATTCTCGAGCGTCAATTTCCTGCTTTCCAATGAAGTCGTGAGGACAATTGTACCATAAATGAGCCAATACAGCCTGAAGTCAATGTGTGGGGGAAAATAATAGCAATTTGTATGAGTGTGTATATCTCAGTTTAATTAAATAAGTGTCTTGGTAGAATTGTATTTAAAAGTATGCATATGTGTGTACCTTGGGAACCGTCTTCAACTAAATGACAGATCCACGAGCTCATATATTAACCTTGAGAACGGTGACTTTGCTGTGTCAAAAGCGTTTCGCCAAAGCTACGCAGAGATTTCTCGTGGTAGCTCGTATATATCTGTTTATAGTTATCTCTAAATATATATGTGTAAGTGGGAGTATATATACAGTTATGTGCGCAAAATATATGAATTCATTACTTGTCTACGCACCAAAGCTATTTATTTGTGCACAAAACCAACCAACTGCATTGCGCAAGGAATTAAAAGATTTCTCTAGTTGAAAGGGACATAAACACGGATTTACTATTAAAGAAAATTAAATAAATTTGAAACGGAAATATCGCAATTCTTCGCTTCTTTCTAGTTTCATTAGTTCATTTGCAGAGTTGCCTCAAAAGTTTGGCTGTTGTATGAATATGTGCGGGTGTCCATATACATATGTAGGTATATGTGTATTTATGTTGGAAGCTGAGCTTTTATTTCAATGGCAGTGACAGTGAAAAGAGAATGGCAGTGAATGGAGTAGACACAGCAACTGTAAATAATAATGGAAATTTGTTTGGCAGAAAGTCTGTGAGAAACGGATATATGCACTGATCCATGATGGTGTAGATAGCTAATAAAACTGTAGACATATATATGTATGTACATCTATTAGAGTGGGTTGATAATTCAGATATAGACAAGAAAACAAGTTAACTTTGGCTGCAAAGAAGCACTTTTTATAGCGTAAGAGGGTATAAAAAGATATTTTTCTTGATTTTTATCGGACGATTTGTCTGTCAGCTATATGCTATCGTGGTCTGAACTGAAAAATATTTTTAAGGGTAATATATTTGAGGATTGGACAATAATCCATGCCAAATTTCGTGACGATCTCTTGTCAAGCAAAACAGTGTTCCCTACAAGGACTTATTTCGAACAGTAAGTTTGTAGGGCATCTTTATAGAGCACAAATATAGCTGTCTAATGTCAGCCGTTCCATCAAATCAGCAGAATGGAATGTACGCAAAAATGCAGGTATGTTAGGTTAGGTTAGACGGCTGACCGAAGATCACACGTGGACTGGTATATGTATTCCTTTGTGAAGCTATAGAAAAGAATAAATCCTTTTTTCGAACTAATAAATTAGAAAAACGCTTGGTAGCCAATATAAATGTACATAAGCATTTAATTTCAACTCCCGCCAGTTTGGTGGGATGTCTGAAAGTATGCGCTCCCAAATGTTTAAGTCTTGACTTCCAAAACGCGGGACAGTCAAGAAGGAAGTGTTGAGTTGTTTCCACCTCATCTTCTTCCATACAGATTCTGCAAATGGTGTCTGGTAAGATTCCCAACCTTACTGTGTGTATGTCAATAGAAAAATGGGCTCTTAAAAGCTCATATAAGGTTGGTCTTACTGAGGGCAAAGAGATCACTAGATATCCGTGCGATAGCGCATGTACCGATGGTGGCCCAACGCTGGTCAAGCTACCAAACCCTAGATAGCTCTATCTAGAAGTAGAACACAAGAGGATACGGGAGCACTCTCCCATTCTACCGATAGGGATTCTAGGGTGATTTTTCTTGCTAGCTCATCAGTTTTACAATTTTCTGGGATTCCGCTATGGCCAGGCACCCATAACAGTCTTATCACAGAGACAATCGATGATATTGATAGGGAGGTTAGGCACTCCTCGACCAACCCTAAACGCACTGTAAATGAGCTAAGGTTAGTATCGTCGCCCTGCTCTGGATGGTCACTTCTCTGAAGGCAGCACTCCGGAGCAACAGACGGCTGCAACCTCGGCTTGGAAGACACTGCAATAGTTAGGAAGGCTTAAT
Source organism: Bactrocera dorsalis (assembly GCF_023373825.1). NCBI lineage: Eukaryota > Metazoa > Arthropoda > Insecta > Diptera > Tephritidae > Bactrocera > Bactrocera dorsalis. The sequence goes on along the minus strand of NC_064305.1, from coordinate 21,267,045 downwards.
ATGGAGTTGAAAGAGCTTCTGATAGTAAACCCCCCCATAAACCTTCCTCTGAAGCTTTGTCCATCCGTAAAGAAGCTCGCTGCCGCTCTCCTCCAACGGTTTCTTCCTATCCGTAGCTCCCTTGTCGGTATAACGGTAGAGAATTAGTTGCCAGACTTCGGTTTGGCGACTCCATGAAATATCTCGAAAACTGAGGGGCAGTTTGAGCATATAAAGATATATGGAGATGGCTAAATCGCCACTGCTAGTCACGCTGATCATTTTTAAATATACTTATGGTAGACTTAGGGTATCCATCGTTTTATTATGGTTGTTACAAACATCGTGGCAAATTTAAAACACCCTTTTCCGAGTGTAAGAAATGTGTGGACCGAGTAGTAACAGCAGAAACACATTATTTTCTGAAAATCCAGTTTTAATATAAGTACATCAACCGAATCTGTCAGAGCATTATATGTAGTCAAAAGTTATCTATTACGTTTAAAAATCTTTGTTCGACTTAATCTTCTCGACGATTAAATTCCGTGAACTTGGGTAGTATCTAGGAAGAAACACATTTTTTACTAAGATTATTGTTGCAGATTGTTTATCAAACAGTTGAAACTCTATTGGGAGGGATATCGATTTGGCACCCCCTGTTGGATGCTTTTATTTAGCGCGGTACATGACTGTGATTATTCTTAGGCAGGCTGGGAACAAACGAAGTACAGATTGTGTTCCGGTTTCATTATGCTCTCCTTAAAAGACCTCAATTGCGGTCCTACAGAGCAAACTAGGCGCGTTTCATCGTTTCGTTCAAATCATTTGGTACTCCTAATGGAACTAACGGGTGATTTTTTTGAGGTTAGGATTTTCATGCATTAGTATTTGACAGATCACGTGGGATTTCAGACATGGTGTCAAAGAGAAAGATGCTCAGTATGCTTTGACATTTTATCATGAATAGACTTACTAACGAGCAACGCTTGCAAATCATTGAATTTTATTACCAAAATCAGTGTTCGGTTCGAAATGTGTTTCGCGCGCGTGTTTTGTTCAGCGATGAGGCTCATTTCTGGTTGAATGGCTACGTAAATAAGCAAAATTGCCGCATTTGGGGTGAAGAGCAACCAGAAGCCGTTCAAGAACTGCCCATGCATCCCGAAAAATGCACTGTTTGGTGTGGTTTGTACGCTGGTGGAATCATTGGACCGTATTTTTTCAAAGATGCTGTTGGACGCAACGTTACGGTGAATGTGTGGTTTCAACAAGATGGCGCTACATGCCACACAGCTCGCGATTCTATGGCCATTTTGAGGGAAAACTTCGGACAACAATTCATCTCAAGAAATGGACCCGTAAGTTGGCCACCAAGATCATGCGATTTAACGCCTTTAGACTATTTTTTGTGGGGCTACGTCAAGTCTAAAGTCTACAGAAATAAGCCAGCAACTATTCCAGCTTTGGAAGACAACATTTCCGAAGAAATTCGGGCTATTCCGGCCGAAATGCTCGAAAAAGTTGCCCAAAATTGGACTTTCCGAATGGACCACCTAAGACGCAGCCGCGGTCAACATTTAAATGAAATTATCTTCAAAAAGTAAATGTCATGAACCAATCTAACGTTTCAAATAAAGAACCGATGAGATTTTGCAAATTTTATCCGTTTTTTTATTTTTATATAGTTATCAAGCTATTAATATATCACCCTATACTTACGTCCTATAGCCGTTGATATTTTGTAAATACAAGTATATCTCTCTTCGCTTACTCTCGCATTTGACAACCCCTAATACCATATTTAGCCTTAAAGATTGTGAAATAAATTATTTATATTGCTTTGAACAAAATTAATTGGATTTATTTATTTGCAGTGATATTTCTTTTCTTATTTGCAACAAAGTTTTGACTGAGGATGAGGGCGTGAACACATACATATGTATTCTACAAGTCTTGTATGCCTATGTCACATTGAAAGCTCCTTGTGGAACTTGGTGGGCGTTAAGAATTTATTTCTAGCCACTTCGAACATCCACTCAAACGTTTGTATATTTGTATGCCTTTATGTGTCAGTGAAGTATTTGGCATTGAGTATGGTGGCAGAGAATATGTTCAGCGTTGAAAGCAATAAACTTTCGCATGTGTGGAAGTTATTTGGAGCTTATAAAGCCATTATTTAATTGCGTCAACAACTTTTAAGTGTCAATTTGGTTTTTGGTAGTTTTTACTTCTGGAAATTCAAATAGTAGAAATGTTACACAATAGTACATATATATAATGCACACACTTGTATATATATTTAAAGTGTATATAGTACAATATAAGTATATACATACGTGTTTGTATTTAAACAGTGAGTATGATATATGCAAAAGAACTACAATTTGCTTAAATGCCAAAAGTGACAATTTTGCTTTTAAAACATCTTCATATTAATAATGGTATTATCAAATTAGAGTTGCCAATTATGTTATAAATTTATTGTTTAACTTTTATCAAGATTAAAATTGTGTGAGATATTATCAACTAAATGACAACGTATTTTAAAAAGACTAAATAAGTAAAATATGCGCAAAGGGTTGCCATATTGGCAAGTTTTCTATATAGCAACAACTAAAAATGTATTTTATTTATTTAATTACATTTAAAAGTTACTTAATATTCAGTATACTTATTACTAATTCATACAGTTTTTAAAAAATATTAATTTTTATTAGGGTTGCCAACCTTCCACTACTATTATTTTTGGGCGCTGTAACGTAAAACGAAGAAAGTTTCATAAGCGAGAATTACACCAAAGTGCTTAGATAATAATTTTGAGAAGAATATTTATACGTTAGAGTTGCCACGTTTTTAAAAAATAAAATACATATTAGATGGAATGAATTTTAATTTTGAGCATTTTTGAAATAGAGAATAAAGTTGCTATATTTTTGGTAGAAAAACATTACAACTTTAATAAAAATAAGAGAATCAATAAAGACAAGTCGCTTGGTACCTTAGGTCAACTAATCGTGCATTGTGGTAGTGAAGAGATTTTTATAAAAATAATGTAAAGAAAATAACTTTATTTGTGGAGATAAATAATTACTAAAATATAATGTGATAATATTTGTCCGGTACGGTTGGCATGTACTAAACAATTTCTCTTGAGTTTTTAGTATTTTTGTGGGAGGACTTCTTAGTTTGACCAAATCCTTCATGGCATAGTTAATTGGAACTTACTTTGGACCTTTAAATATAATAAAAACCCTAATAATAATACTTTTTACAAATAAAAAAAATCGGGTGGGGCTGTGCCGAGGCACACGACCGTTGGTTTTAACGTGAAACGTCTATGGTAGCGAATTCGCTTTTAAAGTAGAAGATTGAAATGAACACAAAATTTACGCTGGTTTAAGTAGTTTGTACAAGGGTTGGTTTACCAAATAACGCAGCCAGGCCTTGATAATTGATCTACGTACAAAACCACTCAAGTAATTCGATTTATGAATAGGTTTCGTTTTTTTGTTGACATTAAAAGCAAAATCGTCATCTATCCGCCTCGGTAATTGCTGCACCATGTTGTTTACATTGAAAGGTACATTGATTACCTGGCCGACTATACCATAGTTACCTTCGTTGCGTAATCGACGAATTTGCATAAATGGTAACCGTGGTGAAATCAATCGAATGCTGATCGGGCTGGAGGATAACAAAAACCGTTTGAGCGCGACAGCGTTGGGATTTTATTGGCATCTATCGATTTGCTACAGGTACTACATAAGCGAAATTCCGTCACATTTTCATGGGGTAGGTTCCGATGTTTCACTTTCTTTAAGTCTCTTTCGAACCAAAGTAGATCACAAACGCGGCGAGATAAACGAAATGAATTGGCTTCAAATACCGTTTTGAAGCGTTTGTCCTTCTTCACTACTACTGATATTGACATCTCTCAGTTCCGTGGCAGATCCAATAGATATATCAATCGTCTGTTCATTCGTTATGTCCATAAGTGTAGGTATTCCAGTGGTAGAGGTATTCGCGAGGTCGGCGGCAGCAGCTTTGCGACGTTCCCGCAACCGTTACGCTCGCTCGGCGCCGGACTTTGGGACACCTATGCGTGTCCCATAGCCCCCTCTTTGTAACAATAGCTTAATTTATATTTCTGGTTGGCTCTTGCACGAGCTGAGGCCGACATAGCAAAGTTATGGCATCAGTCTTTTGGGATGCCCGTGGTATATTATTCATCGAATGATAAATGAGCCAGTTTTAATTCACTGCATTGGGTATTTGATTGCAGTTATATTCTACCATTCCTAATATTTTTAGCAAAGGATCAGTTTGAAATTGTACGCATAAGTATATGTATTCATCGTTCCCGTTTAAATATTGCATTGCTTCGAAAAGATTTCTGTATATCTCAAATTTTAATAGACCTTTTTATCAACACTTCAGTTATGGCACTATTTTTTATGCCATACCTTTTGCAATTGTAAATTGCCTGTCAAGATACCCCCTCCAATAGTTAGCAGGTATGAAAAAAATGTTATAGCTACCCATAGATGTATTGAATGACCCAATTTATTACTTAAGAACGAACAACTCTGTCCACAATATGAAAACTTGATCTACAGATGTCGCCTTTTACTTTGGTATCGTTTTCTTTAATGCACGTTTACGCCAATTTAAGGTTTGAATATTGGATACTGCGATGGTAGCGCCATCTATCGGTCAAACATTCCAAAATTAACAATTGATTAAAAATGAAAAAATAACTTAGAAAACATTTTCCAGTGGACCAAATTGTAAATCTAAACCATTCTCAAATCTCCTTGAACATACACACAAAATTTCATCAAAATCGGTCCATCCGTTTAGGAGCAGTTCAAATGCAAACACACGGTCAGAAGATTTATATATATTAAGATTATAACTTTCTGGTTATTTTAAATGTAAATACTGTCCAAATTATACTTATTTTTGTATAAATCAATCGGTTTAAATAAACTTGACAAACACACGAAAGAATCACCACGCTATAAGTATGCCTTCCCCGCTCGACCCCGAAACGAACTCAATGTCATAACAGCGAGCTGACTATATAAGCGAAATATTCACACCATATTTTTGTTTCTAAGACTAATAGTTTTTTAATTATTAAGGTACGAAAGAAAAGATTTCTCACAACAATTTGATTTTCATCGGTCAGTTTAAACGGCAGCTATATGTTCTAGTGGTAGGTAGGTCTTGTTGTTGTTGTTACTGTGGCAGAATTCAGCCGAGTTGGATAAAAATCCGGGCCCATTCCGGTTACATAGACTCGACTGTTGTGGGAACGGAGTGGTAGGTATGTAGGACCGATGCCCACATGTTCGCAATTAGCGCTGTATGCACCATTTTGATGCACTATCGTAGGACTTTATATTTTTGCCATCTCGTTTCACCGTTGCGTTCAAACTATTAGGTACTCCCGTTGAAACTACTTATGTCGGGTATGCGTTGTGTGGACAACCAGTCAAGGCTTGGTGCCTGGGCTCCTAGTATTTTGTATCGGATTCATGAAGGAGCTGGAAAACTGGCACAGAGAAAGTGGCAAACCGTTTTTTCTTTCCTTCTAGCTTGCAGCTGCGGCAAATACTGTTTATGGCAGGCCAATTTTAGCGCATACTCTACAAAAAGTCAGCCCTATTTCAGTGGCTGTAAGTCTGTACTATTTCTAGACCTATTTCATAATTTCTTGTTTCTACTTTTGTCACATTTGTGCCATATTTCCATTTGCTCAGAGCTACTTATTTGTACAAAATGGGCATAAAGCTTTCTTTTAAACGTTCCCGTCGGGCGGGAAATTAACTCCGACTGTGATTGGTCTAAAGAAGATCTTAGCCTTGCCAACTCGTCTGACTTTTTCTCACCGAAAATGTTCCTATGACCTAAATTACTGAAAGGTTGTCAACTCTTCCAGCAAACTTAAAGCCTCGCTGCAATTGTTTACAATATTGGAATTAATATTTGGCGACAACAAGGCCAGCAGTGCTGTTTCGCTATCCGCGTATACAGTTATTTTCCTTGTCCTCCAAAAAACATCCGTTTGAATGCGAACCAAAATGAGAAGACGAATCATTCCATCTAAGCGTTGTGCGCTGGGTTTGGTGTAAGCTTACGTTGAGCAATACCAAAAGCTCCGTCAGGATCGACAAGGACCTCTCCGAGCCTTTCGATACAAAACGGGATTTCAGACAAGGCGACCTAACATGCGACTTCTTCAATCTACTGCAGGAGAAAATAATTAGAGCTGCAGAGCTTGATCAAGCAGATACAATTCATTGGCCTCAATATCCGCGCCGTTAGTTCTGATTTCTCCAGACTATATAAGGAAACGAAACAAATGGGTCTGGTAGTGAACGAGGACAAGTCGAAACGTCTCCAGTCATCAAACAAACAGTCGTCGTACTCGCGAGTTGTTGGCAATGATAACTTCGGAGTCTTATATAATTTCATCTATCTTCGAAGCAGTATGAACACCAACAACAGAGTCAGCCTCGAAATCCAACACAGAATAACTCTTACCAACAGACTGAGTAGGCAATTTAGAAGTAAAGTCCTCTCTCGAAGAACAAAGACCAAATTCTACAAGTCACTCATTATTCTCGTCCTGCTATATGGTGCAGAGGCAAGGACGATGACAACAGCGGATGAGTCGGCGTCACGAGTTTTCGAGAGAAAGGTTCTCTGGAAAATTTTAAGTCTCTTGCGTATTGGCAACGGCGAATACCGCAGTTGATGGAACCCCCATTCCGTTGGAGAGGCCAGGTGGAGAAGGACCTGGCTATGCTTGGAATCTACAAACAGCGAAAAGGAGGAACGACTGGCGCGCCTTTGTAAACTCGGCTATAACCGCGAAAGTGGTGTCTACGCCAATAAAGAAGAAGAAGAAGTTCTTCAATTGAACTAAACGCATCAGGGATTGCTTCAAATCTTAACCGAACATTATCAACGGAATTTAGAATATTCTTAATTTAAGTGTTAAACTCATAGCGTCGTATTGCCGAGTAATTTATTCAATAAGTGATGCACTAAAAAGCTTTTAAAAACTTTAATTGCGCTTTTGAAATAAATAGAGAAAAGCTCTAAAATAAAAAACGGCAAAATAAAATGGCGTATAAGAACGACTTAATTGGGGAGCGTTGTAATTACGATATATGTATATGTGTCTCGTTGAAAGCAATCGAAAATCGGGGTTTGAGTGATAAAGAGAGCTAAAAGAGCTAAAACTTTTGAAAACTTATGTACTTATACAAGCTCATGTCAAAGCGTTCGTCAAGCATGTCGGCATACATACTTATACATATATCTTTATTTATATGCGACTACACCCCTAACCTCGAATTTGCACATAAGTGAGCACTCAGATTGCAAGTGCAAGCTGGCAGCCAGCGGAGTCTCTAGTTTCGGCAGAAAATATGCAAACACAAACGAGTTTACGAAAATGGAGGGGCCGAATGTGGAAGGAAAATTCAAGCTACGCCAAAAACTGAAAGCAAAACTTAGACCCACTCGAAATTGTGGCCTTTGGCGGTCGAGAAGGGTTTCCGCGTTGTACACGCTTGTATTGGGGTAGCAAAATATATAAGAGTTGCTGTTGTTGCTGGCTAAGATGTTGCAGATGATGAGGTAACTGATGCTGATAGTGATGGCGTGAAAGTACTGAATGGTAATGGCATGCTGCTGATGATGAGCACACGCTGATGGACATGTTGTTGTATCGTGGTGAACCCATATTGTTTTGGTCGAAATACGAGCATGTTGTTGTGTTGTTTTTGGTACACAAACACGGTGCTGATGAAGTTGTAAAAACATTTTAATTTATGCTTAACTTTGGCATTGAAGTTTCGGTCTTTGAAAGTGTGCTTTAAAGGGCTGCTTGATGAGGGCGTGATTTGAACTCCATGAAAATGTGTTATAAATTTAGATGCGCTTTGTATTAGCGCATATTTTATGACTCTGATTAAGTGGGAGTTAAGTTGTGGGGGCTTAAGCTATTGCTCTGAGTAATATCAACGGCGAAATGGAGGCATTTTGTAAGTAGTTATTTATAAAGTAATATTCTGGCTACTGAAGTCTTCTTTTAAAAAATTTAGGAATTAAAAAAGGAGGTGCCGTATTATATTAATTAAAAATAATAATTATCGTGGAGATGACAAAAATCTTCATGATATAAGTTGTAACTACCAAATTTGATAGCAATCACCTTTTTCAATGTTCGGCGAAAAAAATTGCCATTTCTCGTTCTTTCCTGGCAACTTTGGCTCTACAGTGTTGTTGCTGTTTGTTTATGTCGCAATGTTGTTAACGAATTTATGCAAGGCACTTAAGTGGTTCGATGAAGTGCTTTTTCAGCAAAGACGTTTGTATATATATTTATGAGGCATGCACGTTTTGTATAAATAACAGCATACTTTCCGGCGTTTACTATGTAAAAACGGCAATTTGCAAATACACATCAACTTATTTGTGTTTCGAAAACTTCATGTAATACTAGCAACTTGTATGTATACATATTGGAATTATCAAGCGATTTATACACACACTTTCACACATATAAATATATAGATACAAATAGATACATATATGTAATATGTATGAGCACTTTTGGCATTCTATGATGGCTGGCAATTTGCTTATATGGCTTTTGCTCACTATCAAGTCATCAACGCTTTCACTGCTTAAGTCTCATCACAACTTCTTGCCAGTGTTGCTGTGCAACAAAGTTGCTAGTGCATTGCAATATAATAGTTTACAAACTCATGTTAGCATTTTCATGTGAGTTCGTAACGCTTACATATGTATGTGTGTGTGCGGTTTTATGTATAAAATGTTGATTTTGGAAACTGTGTTGCGTGACGAAAATTTTCTAATGAATTTATTTTTCTCACTTTCCCTGGTTATTGAAGTTAGGTGAGAACAGTTAAGTGAAGTTGTTAAAAGAGCTTTCAAAATTCTACAAAGCGCGTATTATATGTGTGATGGGAGGGGAGGGGGGATTCTCCAGAGAAAAAATAATACTCAAAAGAGTGTTGGTTGTAAGAAGATGTTTGATGACTAATTAATAGTTCAGAAGCCTTAGCACTGATGTAAGAGACATTGTAAGATTGTTGTAATATAAATACGAAGTCATCTCATCTTATCTTATCTCATTCTTTTCTCATCTCATCTCATCTTATCTTATCTCATCTCATCTCATCTCATCTCATCTCATTGCATCTCATCTCATCTCATCTCATCTCATCTCATCTCATCTCAACTCATTTCATCTCAACTGATCTTATCCCATCTCATCTTATCTCATCTCATCTCATCTCATCTCATCTCATCTCATCTCATCTCATCTCATCTCATCTCATCTCATCTCATCTCATCTCATCTCATCTCATCTTATCTCATCTCATCTCATCTCATCTCATCACATGTCATCTCATCTCATCTCATCTTATTTCATCTCATCTCATCTCTATAGATGATTGTGAAACATACATATATATCTCAGATACGTATAACGAAACCAGGTCTAAAGATAAGATAAGGTAAATAGATGAGGAATGCACCGCGACTTATGTAATGTGCCCTCTCCTAAGTCACAACGAACCACTTACTCCTAGTAAATTGATAAGTTCCAATATACTACTAGGTGCTTATGAGGCGATTTGTAAACATGGAACCAAGAGCCTTTATCCTGCGTCTTCAGTCTCCTATGCAGTCAATTAGCAGGTGTACTGAAAGGCAATGTTATGTAAGGGTTTCTTGAGCTTACAGTGGCCAGTGTAGAATGCAACAAGTAGACTGAGTTTGCCTCTAGAGAGGTTGATTACATATTGTAACCACACATTAGCAACTTGGCATGGCGCATGCTTTAGTGTTGTTGCCAATATCTTTCAATGGCTACCACCACGATGAAGGCTTCAGGGCCTACCATTTTCGTGCCTCGTAGCGACCGAGTTCATCAGCCCGTTCGTTCCCGGCTATATACCTATGTGACCGGGTACCTGGTGGACCTGGTTGCGATCCTATAGACTTTTTAACAGTTCTATACATTCCGAAAGCAGTAGCGATTTGGTCTCGTGGATAGATATTGCTCAAACGCCGCTTGACTGTCGTTGGAGGTATTTCTACGTTGCGATACTTATTGCAAAGATCTCTGACTGTAATATGCTTGGAAAACTTCCAGTAGGTATGGAGAGTTTGGGTCGTGGTCCAATGTCTCCTGCACCAATTCCCTCCGACGTTTTTGAGCCGTCGGTGTACCATTTGGTGTTACTATCTTTATATGTAAAGTAGCTCGAGAGTGGAATCATTCCATTCAGCCTTACTGCTAATGGTAACCTGGAGCTTCTTGGTGAAGTTTATTCTTTTGGTAATGTTGTCCTTTGTGAGAAGAGCAAATGGTACTTCACCACTTAAGTACCTCTTACGCTGGGTAGTCGGACTAACGTATGGAACGACTTGACCCATTTTAAGTCGATATCTTAAATTGAAGGGGTGAAAAATACCACCCGTGCAAGAATTGAAGACGCTCCTCCTTTTCACCGACATCGTTTCGCTCTGAAAAGTTTCAAGAAAATCCGACGTTTTCGAGCCAATAGATGAAGAACATTTCTGGCTCAATCGCGCATTTTGAAGGAAGAACAAACTAAAGAGAATAAAGAGCTGCCATTTCACCAAGAAAAAACAACAGTAGAATAATCGGTCAATACTCGTATTTCATCAAAAATGATGTCTGAAATTGAAGCCCATGATCTCGACGACATTTGGTTTCAACAAGACGACACCACTTCCCATACACCGCATTAATTAATGGATTTATTGAGAGAACACTTCGGTGAGCAGATAATTTCATGGTTTGGGCCGGTCGATTGGCCATAAAGATTATGTGTTATTACCCTGTTAGACTTTTTACTGTGAGGATGTGTTAAAGTATATGCGGATAATCCCGTTTCGTTTCAGGCCTTGGAACAAAACATCACGCCATCCACGAGTCATTCGCCAGTTACCAGTCGAAATGCTTGAATGATTCTTCGCGAAATGGACTCAATGAATGGGTCGACTGTACAAATTATATTAATTATAAAATTAGAAGTTTCTATGTTTATTCTTTAAAAAAGTAAGAAACCTCGAAATTTATCGCACTTTATAAGAATTTCACTTGATATTATATGTACGAGGTATGACAATTAAGTAATGAGACTGATTCCATTAAAATCGTATATTTGAAAATTATTATACAACTCTGCCATCCCCTTCAAAGTAGTCCCCTTGGGAAGCTATACAGCGATTCCAGCGCGTTTTCCACGCTATGTAACATTTCTGGAACGCTTCGACTGGGATGTCCACGAGTACCCTCATCACGGCCGCCTGGATGCCCGTAATCGATTCAAAATGGGTTCCTCTGACCACCGATTTTGTTTTAGGAAACAAAAAAGTCACAGGACGACATGTCGGGCGAATAAGGCGGCTGCTGCAACACGGCGATCCCTTTAGAGGCCAAATACTGGGACACGCTGAGGGCGGTGTGGCACGGCGCGTTGTCGTGATGAAGGATCCAGTTACGAGCGATGTCTGGGTGCACCCTGTTGACTCGTTTTCGCAATATTTCGAGTACTTGGCAATAGTAGACTTGATTCACAGTTTTCTCCGGTGGAACGAATTCTTTGTGGACGATTCCACGGCTATCAAAAAAGGCAATAATCCGCACTAGTCCGCACCTCGACTGATCTCCCACTTCGCGCCTCGTCTTCCACGCTTTTACGCCCCTCCTTAAACTCTTTGTGCCATCGAAACACCTAGGCACGACTAAGAGCACTATCTTCATACACTTTTACAATTTTATAGAACGTTTCCGAAGCTGTTTCGCCCAATCTGGCGCAAAATTTTATCGCGACGTGTTGCTCTTGATTTCGTTTTTTCCATTTTCGTGACGAGCACTACAAACACACGGCTACTCAACTTGACGCAGCAGGCGAAATAAACAAGCTAGGGTGATGGTACATATATTAATGGAGAGGGAAAGGATGCCGAAAAAAGAGAAAAGGTCACACAAAGGCTCTGGTTTACCAAACGCGCGGTAATAAAATCAGTCTCATTACTTAATTGTCATACCTCGTATATTATTATTATCGGTTATTAGTTCATTTAGCTGCATGAGTTGAAAGTTTAAGTCATATTCGAGAGATCCAAACTGGTAGACATTTTGTACATTTGGAAGTAACCAACATAACTTTTATTCTTTTAACACACAATGCCTTTGGATACAATGTGTGATGTCTGCTCGTTTTTTACTTGATTGCTATTAGATCGAGTGAAATTTTCGATGCTTTTCTTGAGTTAAACCCATGGAATGCTTGCTTAAAAATTTTATAAAATCAAGCATCAAATTTGTAACCATTTGTGTTATCGAAAACGATTTTTTTTCTAATTTCCGCCGATATTCAAATTCACACCCGTCGCTCACTCATGCTTAAAATCAAACGTGTGTGCTTAGGTAAGCCTCTGGACAACATTTCCATCCCAACATTATCGCCAGATTTTCTGTAATTTTAGTGCAAGTTTCATCAAATTGTGTCTTACATGCATTTCCATATTGTTATGTGTGTCAACTGAATTGAGTTCCTATTGAACTAAATCTCAAAACCCATTATATTATCGGCAATTTATGCACATATTAACATCGTATAATCCGTGTAAGCGCACATGTAAATTTAAATAGAATGAAATTAATAGGTTAGTGCGAAATTTAATATGCATCATGCCACTATGCCACCATGCCACGTGCTTATATTTATGTGCATTTTCACTAACATGTTAACGTAATTGCATAACATCTGGCAGCACTTGCATTGTGTTGCCATTAAACAGCCTGACTGGTGCAGCAGCTGCAGTCTAATGCATCTCAGTGATAATTATAAGGAACTTTCTTGCTCCTATGTGTGCATATGTGTATATATACATGAATGTATATCTACATATATATGTATTTGTATTCTTATGTTAGTCACTTGCCAAAATCCATTCAAGTTAATTGAGTAGTGAGCGTATTTGCCGTTAGAATGCCGAAATGCTCGGCATATCCCACTTGAATGTATGAAATTGCTCCATTTTCAATGAAATATTGTCGAGGTGGGGTATATATAGGTATTTATGTGTGCACATATATGAATGTAAATTTTCTCATTACTCGTTAATAAGTGAACAACACCGTAATTTATAATTAAATGAACAAAATTTCAATTTTCATGCGGATATGGACCAAATTTACATGGATTATATATACGACTAAATAAATATGTGTACATACATACGTATGATTATTGAATTTCCGGCAAACAGTATATAGATATTATATTATAATAATATCGTATGAAATATAATATATGATGTACAAACTATTGTGAGCAAATAATAGTAAGACTTTGTTCATACTTATAAAATTCTTAATTTATTCTTCCAAATTTATGTCGTTCCCCTCAAAGTAATCCTCTTGGCACCAATACACTTTTCCTACGTTTTTTCCAATCCTCGAAACAGTTGTTAAAGTCCATATCCGGGGTAGCCTTCAATGCTCGTAGCGATTCACGTTTAATGTCTTCAATTGACTCAATAGGTGGCTGAATAGCCAAAAGGCGGACGAAGCCAAGTCAGGCGAATACGGTAATTGCGGCAAGATATTGGTTGAAAATTTGTCGAAAAACTCATGAAGAGTCAACGCTGTATGAGATGGTGCATTATCGTGGTGCAAAAACCAAGTGTTGTCGGGCCATAACTTCGGCCTATTTTCACGATTAGTTTCCGCAAACGATGCATAACACTTAAATAGTATTGCTTGATGACAGTTTGGCCGGTCGGAATTCGGAAAGCACCACACATCGATAATTGAAGAAAACTGTCAACATAGCCTTGATTTCTGACGCTATGACACATACTATATGTACCAAGTCTTTTCATTATATCTCAATTCTAACTGGAGTTAACACTTTTACAGACAGACAGATGGACAGACAGACAGACAGACACGAGCTATCGTTGAAAAAGTCGATGAAATTATGGAAGAGATTGACCAGGACCGTCACATATGCAGCCCTGACAACGCTAAGGAACCCAACGTTCATCATCAAATGGTTTTGAACCATTTAAAAAAGGCTGGCTGCAAAAAGAAGCTCGATATTCGGGTACCACATGAACTGTCTGTGAAAGATTTAATGGACCGAATTAACATCTGCGATTCTTTGCTGAAGCTAAATGAAATTGAACCATTTCTGAGGCGAATGGTAACAGGTAACGAAAAGTGGATCGAATACGACAATAATGTGCGAAAAAGATCATGGTCCAAGCGTGGTGAAGCTCAACAAATGGTCGCAAAGCCAGGATTGGCGCCTTGAAAGGTTATGTTAAGTATTTGGTGGGATTGGAAAGGAATCACCCACTATTAGCAGTTCCAGCCTAGTCGAATGATTGAATCTACACTTTACTGTCAGCAACTGATGAGAGTGAAGCAAGCAATAGAAAAAACGGCCAGAACTAATCAACAAAAAGGGCTTCGTCTGGCATCAGGACAACACTAAACCACACACATACTTGGTGGCTCGGAAAAATCTGGGAGAGCTTGACTAAGAAGTTTTGATGCATGCACCATATAGCCCTGACATTGCACCATCGGACTACTATTTGTTTCGGACAATGCGGAGCTCCTTTCCTGGAGCAAAGTTGGCTTCAAGAGATGCCTGTGAAAATTGCTTGTAGCAGTTTTTCGCCGAGAAATCAGAAAAGTTCTAGTCTGATGGAATAACGTCTGTAGCGGAAAATGGCAAAAAGTGTTCGACCAAAGTGGCACATATTTCATGGGAGTTCAATGTAAATATAAAAAGTTGAAGTTTGTTTAGAAATACGAAAAGTCTATTTCGACTACCTTCTTTGGTATAGGAATGAAAACATATTTCCGAAGAAGACCTGTAACTACAATAGCTGCAGATTTGTGTCTATAAAACTGAGACTGTGAATATTAAACTCAACAGACATGTTTTTCCGTTTGAATTGAGTAAAATAATAAAAATATGTTCATATTTGCTGCCTACAAATATCTATCTTATTTACATACAATTCACTGATACTATTTACATAGAGACACAAGTGACTGTCTGCTTTTGGCATATTTCATTCAAAGAAAATATAAACATTTTGCGGGTAACCAAGCAATTTCTGCCCGATTGTATGAATATTTGCAAATCTTATGAAATTTTCGACATATGCAGAACAATTAAAATAAATGTAAGGCATAAAATACTTTTTGATAGTATTAGTGGAATAGAATAATACTAAAATGTAGCTACAAGTTGTCGTGCTCATTCCTTTGTGCCTATATTATGCTACAAGTGCTTTGACGCACACTTTTAGGCGTGTGTTAAAATTTTTAGAAAATTGTAAGAAATCAGCTAAATATGTTGTATTATATAACAAAAAAAAAATTATAGAAATAAAATATATTCGTTCATCGCAAAGTCTATAGAAATTCTGCCTACTAACGAAGAGAATGTGGGACAAAGCAATTTTCTATTCCAGTTTCCCACTTCATAGATATGTAGATAGAAAAATTTAGACTTTGTACTGCGACCTATGCTCTATTGTGCCCTTCCCTATATCCCATGTGTTCACAAAGGTTCAGCACTCTGAATCATTCCAGGAGCCTTCTGGGCACGACTGAGGTGACGTGTTCTCTGTCTACGTAGATGAAACCTTAGAGTCGTAAGCCTGTTTCTGCAAATTACTGGGCAATCCAGAACCAGGTGTTCTGGAGTCGCCTGTTCAATATCAGTTTGAAGAAGAGCTTCCCGAACCTGCAATGCCCTGCATAGAGCGCAACAAGAACGGGGCATTTGCCTCTTTAAACCTTGCACGGTTGTACCCTCCTAGAAGTAGCTTGGCATGGTTCATTACTGCTGCCTACTATCAATGCTCTTTTTTCCCTCCTCCATGCAGAGCAACTCCTTTATAGTGTGGGACCCACCGGAATGCATCGTTCTTGCCCCATCATCAATTTGCTAAGTCCAAAACAGTAAATGTGGGTGTATATGATGGATCGAAGAATGTGCAGGTTAACATCGATATCTTCTGTCAAATCTTAAAATAGCTGAATTATAGCCATTATTAGTCCCTAAAGCTCTGAAAGTTTCTGCTAAACTTACCTTTTCTTTGTTGACTATTCATTTTTTCGAGATTAGAACTTGTTATGGTTAAACAATCCAGTTAGAATCAAATTCGAGAGTCTTATTTAGAATAGAACTTTCCCTTTTACAGCAAGTAAAAGCTTTAACCCAGCCTTTAAGGCTAAGGCAATCACTTTGACATCTCGGACACCGTAAAAACTCAAAATGGTAGTAAAACCTGGACAACCAACTTAGGAAGTGATAGAATATGGAACAATCCTCGACAAAACCTCAATTCATACTTTTTATGAACAAAGACTACTTCGAGTCTAATAATTGAGTTCCTCAGTAGCAATATATTCATCATCTTGCGCCAGGGTTGCTCTATCCTTTGAACTCCTCTATGAACCTTCACTGGCTCACGCAGCCGAACAATGCCATTAATATATTTGCAATGCTCGGAATGTAGAAGAATGTGACCGAAGCAGAGTCTATATACGTTAACACGTGCATAGCCAGTCTTCGGCTGTGGAAAGGCTCACAGATTCCCATTTAAATGAAGCTATTGCTAGCAACATTTCCGCAAACAAATTTCCTCAAACAACACGTGTGCTTACAAGTAACTGTTTATTATACACTTTTGTTTGTTGTGTTTTTGTTGTAGCTGCTACTTTTGTTATAAGCTGTGCAGCAACCTGAAGATACCCTGCCTTGACACAGAACAACGTGCAGCAGCTGCAACTCCTTGTAAGACAACTCACTTCAGCGGCGTCCAAGGATTTGAATTTTTGTGTTCACCGCCCCCTGCACTAATCTCCCTTGGCTGCATAAATTGATTACGACTTCGGTCGGTCGCTCAGTTGTTTGTTGTTGTAAGTTGGCACCATCTTTGTGGCATGCAACCGCATGCTGAGCAGCTTTGTCTATGCCGTTAACGGAACCGTTAGGTGATTTGGGTTGGTTTTTGTGGTGAGACAATTTCATTGTTGTTGTTACTGTAAGAGTAAGCGTTGGCCAACGCTCGGTTGGTGTTTCCTGCTAGGAAACTACTATTTTCGTCGCTTCTTTGGCTGCTTGAAATTGTTGTGCTTTGTCGCCTTTGCCTGCTGCTTCTTCTTGCTGTTGTTCATTTGCCTTTGGATCTTGCCGGTGACACTGATTGAAATTCTCCGCAAAATGCAATTTTCGAAATCATCGTCAGCTTCTACAATGCGGGAATGAAGGAAAATGAAAGGGCAGTGGATTTTGGACTTGGGTTGATATATATATTTGTATACGGAAGTAGCAAGGATTGGCACTAATACAAGTATATTTTGTTTAATGTAGTAAGTATATAGTTGTACCTAAGAACCTGTGAGACGCACATAATACAATCTCTTGCTTTAAAGTCCATAGAAAAAGTTGATCAAAGACAATAAAGATATAAATGATAAAATGTAGCTGGCTATAAAATTTTTGTGCAATCTGAAGTTAGATCAGTGTGATTATCTTTCTCCCCTATATGTTATAAAATTATAACACAACTCTCTTTCAGAATATGTTTTATAATATAACACATTCTAATTATTCGTGGCAAAGAGAGCTTGATGAAATCAATGGATTCATAAGCCCGGCCGCAGTTTCAGTTTTTACTTATATTGCTTCTGTTTCTATCCAATTTTTTTAAATTCAATTCTCTCCATTCTTTCCAGTATTTAGACCTGAAGATATTGCTTACCGAAATGAAAAAGTATTTGCCAAGAATTTAAGATTGGAAAGAGGTCTCATATAAATATATATAAGAGTTAGTTCTGAAACGAATTGAGATCGTTGTTCTCAGCTTGCCGAAAAATACACAACTTTTCCATAGCCATAGACATCTATATTTTTAAAGAAAGTATATAATTTTTTCCTTATTTGGCTTTGTGAGATTTCTGCTGGATTGGAATGTTCGTATGTTTTATGTACTGACCACTGTTTAAATGTTTATATTAAACCTCCATATTTGTATAAGAATACTATGTAGAATTATAAAATTGTTTAATAAGCTATCTAGCGGTCACCGAATAGTACAAGTATAACGGGGTAGGATTTTTGCCATTAGTATTTGACAGATCACGTGGGATTTCAGACATGGTGTCAAAGAGAAGATGCTCAGTATGCTTTGACATTTCATCATGAATAGACTTACTAACGAGCAACGCTTGCAAATCATTGAATTTTATTACCAAAATCAGTGTTCGGTTCGAAATGTGTTTATCGACAAATTTTGTTCAGCGATGAGGCTCATTTCTGGTTGAATGGCTACGTAAATAAGCAAAATTGCCGCATTTGGGGTGAAGAGCAACCAGAAGCCGTTCAAGAACTGCCCATGCATCCCGAAAAATGCACTGTTTGGTTGTGGTTTGTACGCTGTGGAATCATTGGACCGTATTTTTTCAAAGAGATGCTGTTGGACGCAACGTTACGGTGAATGGCGATCGCTATCGTTCGATGCTAACAAACTTTTTGTTGCCAAAAATGGAAGAACTGAACTTGGTTGACATGTGGTTCAACAAGATGGCGCTACATGCCTACACAGCTCGCGATTCTATGGCCATTTTGAGGGAAAACTTCGGACAACAATTCATCTCAAGAAATGGACCCGTAAGTTGGCCACCAAGATCATGCGATTTAACGCCTTTAGACTATTTTTTGTGAGTACGTCAAGTCTAAGTCTACAGAATAAGCCAGCAACTATTCCAGCTTGGAAGACAACATTTCCGAAGAAATTCGGGCTATTCCGGCCGAAATGCTCGAAAAAGTTGCCCAAATTGGACTTTCCGAATGGACCACCTAAGACGCAGCCGCGGTCAACATTTAAATGAAATTATCTTCAAAGTAAATGTCATGAACCAATCTAACGTTTCAAATAAAGAACCGATGAGATTTTGCAAATTTTGCGTTTTTTTTAAAAAAAGTTATCAAGCTCTTAAAAAAATCACTAAACCGATTTTTGGAACATTTGCTTTTCTTCGTTTTACGGTCAAATCTGGTTGTCGACCAAAGTGATGAGCTTTAGTCTGCTAAATCTCACGTACTTTTCACTCAGGACTCTTCTATAGGACCAACGGAGGAAGTATTGGATAAGACGGTAGAATGACAAGACATTTTAAGTTTCGTCCGTTGTACGGACTAACGGACGCCTAATCTGTTTAAAAAGTTTCAGTTACGTCATTATTAAAGCTAGTACTTCGCTGAAAGCTTACCGTTTCTTCATAATCAGTGAGTGAGTTAAGTTTTCGACTATAAAACTATTACCGACAGTATTTTTTTGTTTTTTTCTTGTATTTAAAAGCGAGGGCAATAAAACAATACATATTCAGAGTCCTCTATGTCTTTTATGTACTCTGAATACGTCGGACCTTTCGGAATAATGTCATGATAGAATAGGTGTATGTAGCTTTTAATTCACGAATGTCCACTTAGTATTCAGCTGGAAATTTAGGACTCATGTAGGTTGTTGTTGTTGTAACGGGCACCTAATCCCCGTTAGAAATACAATGATTAGAGAAATTGTCATCGACGTCGTCCAACGGTAGGTTCAGGAAATGTGTTGTTGACCAAAGGGAGAAGGGTGTCAAATGTGTACGATTAGTAGGGCATGCGTGAACTTATTGCACGCTGGACATATATTTGATATGTCAGGGTGTATTCTGGATAAGTAGGAGTTTAACCTGCTGCAGTATCCAGAACGAAGCTGCGCAAGGGTCTCAAGGCCCCATGTCGGTATTTGCTGTCGGTCTGTTGATGCAGATTCATTTGGATGAGGATTGCCATCGCAGCTGCCACATTTTGGTGTTCATGTTGCTCTCCTCTGTCCTTGCCGATACTGTTTGAGGTTCTTATAGCTGATATTATCGCTCGAGTTTATTACGCTGGATATCAATAGGCGGCATACTGGCTACTATTTTAGCAGCGTCGAAAATCGTTGCACTATGTTTATGGATCTTGTATAGGATTTAACCATATTGTAGCCG
Organism: Bactrocera dorsalis; assembly: GCF_023373825.1. Taxonomy (NCBI): domain Eukaryota; kingdom Metazoa; phylum Arthropoda; class Insecta; order Diptera; family Tephritidae; genus Bactrocera; species Bactrocera dorsalis. The sequence goes on along the minus strand of NC_064305.1, from coordinate 21,246,899 downwards.
CATTCAATATTACTCAACTCATTAGTTTTGCGATTAGACAGCTTACTCGAATGATACCCATCCTTCTTGATAAGGCGTTACTGATGTTATTTGCTTTTCCTGACATGTAAGCCAAGCAATCCTTTAATATAAGTTTTGATTCAAATAACACCCAGATACTTTGACTGTGAAGTAATCTCACGCCCCTTAACCCTTTTTCGTCTTCTTGATGCTAATGAGCAAAACTTTTGTTTTGAGCTCAGCCAGCTTCAAGCTTATAGAAGAGAGCTATTAACGTAGACAATGCATACATTGCTTTTCTTCCTTAGGTCATATAGTTTATTAGTCACTGCTACTACTATAAGATCGTCCGTATAAGCGATTAGTTTCACGTATGTTGGTTGCTGTCTTCTTAGCATACCGTCATGCATGAAGTTCCATAAAAGGGGACCTAAGACTAAGCCTTGTGGTACTCCATTCGAGATAAAGTAGCGGCTTTTGCTCTGATGTGTTAGTCTACGCAGTTTCTTTTCCACTGCGGATAACAAGTGCGCGGCGTTGTCACCTGGTGCCTCTGATACACTCCAGGCAAGCTCAAAAAGGTCTGTATCTCATAATTGTAGCTTCTGTAATAAATACAAGACATTTCGGGTTATAAATCAAGTTACTTGACTTTATTAAGGACGTCAGGTTAAATTGGCAATACGACCGAAAACAGAAGATCAATGAGGAATGATGTTTGGAGAATGATGGGAAGCGGTAAATTATCTATGCCAATTCCCATCCGTCTACCGGATGAGACGCGATATATTCCAACTTAAGTGAGTTGATGGATGAGGCTTGTTTTGGTTACACAACGAGCACAATAGCCTTGCACTCATGCGCCTCCCTTTTCAACCAACCAACCAAATCATTTTAAGTTTCGAATCCTCCGGATTTTGAAGTTTTTTTTCATTATTCGTTATATAAACGAACAATTGATGGTAAACGAGAGTTCATACAAATTAAGTCACCTTTGTACTAAACCAAAGTATATTCACAAGTACTTAAAGTATGAAATCAGCACTTCCATTGAAGACGATGTGTGAACGCAAGGATTCTTTGCTGTTGATCAAAAGAAGTCCTTTACTTCAGTTCGGTATATGTGATTTATATAGACATTCCACACACTTCCTTTGTTATGAATACATTGACTGCCCTTTTTGGCTGAGTTAAGGATGTTTTTCAACTATAATACTAGAGCAGACGTCCCATTCACTTCCTTTCTTTTTGAATGCGTTCTGTTCAGCATCGAAATTCATTGTGTGCGGTTTATCAAACGCATTGGCAGCATAATTTTTCTCATTTCGCCTTAAGTAGAGTTGTCAGCAGCAAATGCACTTTACGGATGTAAATCTAAGAAATTCTTTGTTCCATTGTAAAGAATGGAATGTACTTTTCGGCAAAGAGTTTCTTACTTTTAGTTTCCTCTTACTTCTTTTCAATTTTAACATCTTTTTATTGGATTTGGAACAGCTTTAGTTGACTCAAGCTTGATTGGACTTTCAAGTCACATATTTCCATAGTTTCTCAATCGTTAAGTCCTAAGTTCCCATACCGGAATCTCAACTTATAGGTTAGCTTGTATTCAGTATTTTATCCAAAGTGAAATGGCGTCACACCAGACTGTAATTATACAAGATATTGTAACAGATTTCAATATTTTCGATCATCCATCGATTTATTACTAGATTCTCTTCTTTTCAGGCGAATAAAAATTTCAGACAACAAGTACAATGATCTCCATTACAATGCTTAAAAATAATAGGAGCATATGTGAAATTATTGGTTCCCTGAGCCCTTTCAAAATTTCTGTGCTGCAAAATCCTTTTACCAAGGGAAAAAAGCACTCAAGTTGGCATGCAGAAATGCATATGGCAGAAACGCAGCTTATTATACAGTTAATAGCGCAATTAATTGCCTACAATTAGGCACGTATTCGTGCATGCAAAAGTACAAACGTAAAGGTGATTTCGACAATTTTAATGAGCTAATTAGTGAGCATTGACATGACTGGCACATATGAAGGGGGAATAGTTGAAAATTTGAAGTAGTGCCTAGGAAAAAATAATGCTCTACAGCTACTAAGGAAACGCCTAAGGGTAGGCAAGGAAGATATTCATATGCTGTAATTGCTAGGGGTACATATATGTTTCCAGTCTAATTCATGCTGGGGGAAAATGTGAGAGAGTCAGCAATTATTATGAAATTGAAAGCTGAAATCTCAGTTGCCGAAATAACCTGTCAGTGCACGGAAAAGTAATGAGTTTCATACACGCAGCACTCAAAAATGTTCAGCACAAAAAAGAGGCATAAACTTTTAAAAGCTCCTATAAAGTGCAGGGAAATAAAAATAAGTAAATACTTGTGCGCCTAAAAAGCAGCCGAAATGTTTAAGATTTATATGACAGCTAATAAATTGTCGACACTTACACATGTTCCACCTCAAGCCAAGAAAGATAGCATGGAGAGTTTTATAGAATTGCTGAAAAGGTTCGGCAAGAAGTGAAAAGTGACAGAAGCCCTTTAAAATCTACGTGTTACACAATAGGTGGAGGCGAAGCGCTGGTTTTGAGCAGCTGCGACATGTTTGCCAGCACATATGTGTGGGTGTATATATTTAGGCGCGTATACTTGAACTTCTGACAGCACAATTGTTAGGCGTTGAATGATAATAAAATATCAAATATTTGTTGGTAGAGCAGGAAAAAGGTTCAGAAGTGTGAAAGAAACTATTGACAGACGAAAAAATGTTAAAAGATACGCTAACTTCGGTTGCACGGAAGCTTAAATACCTATCACAAACATATAAGTTTCCTTACAGGAATTCAAAGTATTTGCTGAAGTATTTGACTAGCTCTCTTGGTTGAAGAAACTCTTAAGCTGCCGGAGTGATCTCCACAGAAGATTGGCAGAGAATTTCACCAGCGCTCATAACTGTATATCAGTGGTAGAACCTCTCTTTACCACCCAAACTTCTCGACCTCATCTAAGTATTCCACTAATAGTTGAATATCTGCCAAGTAAAGGGTTTGACATAAGAGGATTTCTCCGATCATTCGTTATGCTCGGTCCTTCCAAGTACGACTCAAACCGAAGTTCTTTGGAAAAGTAATTTTTTTACTCTTTTTTATAAAAATTTTCATCCTTTCTTTCATTCTTTTTACAGCTCACCACGAATACTCAAATTCGTATTCGCTTCTGATGCAAACATTTCCGGCAAACACTTTGCTTAGCAAACAAACAGCTCCCTCTATGAGCGTGACAGCCGCGTTGAAGCAAGAAAACGTTTGTCACGCATGCCAATGACATCTGATTTGCAAGCAATGTTTGGTTTTTCCCGACTGCCTGTCCCAATGTCAATACATACACCCCCACACATGTTCACTGCTGTCCAACAACTCCACCCAGCGAGCGAAACCGTTATTCTGCTCGCGTGAAACGTCAAATCTCAGCCACACCTTGCTCCCTCCATCAACATACTTCCATGGCTGATGCGCTTGTATAAGTCACAACTACATAGACAGCGTTTGCTTACGACCATATGCTGACGACGAAGTCAGCTGCGCCAGGATAAGGCAAGGACATGCAGGAAGCCAGCAAAGTTTGAAAAAAGTATTGAAGGAAAGTAGCGAAAAAGGTTGAATGCTTAGCTGTGAATTGTTTGCATCTGTTGGTGGGCGGCAGATGTTTGATTTTAGATGACACCGTTGGGATGAATTTCCGAAATGAAAAAGAAATCAGTTTGTCTAACTCAAAGGGAATGGTAATGATTTAGAGCTTCTACGATTATTGGCTTTTCGTTTTTTTCCAATACGTTGAGATTTCAATATTATTCATAGTCATAAATCACCAAAATATGAAGGGATGGGAAGCTTTTGCGCTGCATACTGGGTTGAGGCATTGAATGTTTTAGGTATTCCGTAAGTATAAGTAAGTCTACCTAACAAAGTACCTCTTGAAGGTATGAGGAAAAGCCTGGACTTAAAACTAAAAAGCTCAAAATGAATGGTCATGACTTGCTGTTCTTATATTTGGAAGCCGACTCCAAGACGATTTAAATCAATAGAATAGTGTCGAAAACGACACCATGATTTTGGTCTAAACCTCTGAAGTCAATAGTAGTAAAGCTCACCAGATCCTGAACTCTAACGGGCGCATCGCTTCATATTCCAATATTAAACATAGTAAGATTTAGCGAATCTACTGGGCTTGCACTCCTGCTCTCTCAGAGCACTCATCAGTAACTCGCTATAAGGGAACTGGTGACGGTAATTCAAGCTATTTACGTACAGCTACAACCGAAGCCATTGGTTTTCGAAAAATGCAAAGCTGGTACGATGAGGAGTGCCGTGCCGCAGTGGAGAAAAAGTAGACTGCCTACCTTGCAACGTTACAATCGACCACAGCCCGTTCTGGATGCGGACAAACAAAGAGAGAGGGAGCATATTAAAGTTATGGAGAGAACACTTCTCCAGCCTGTTGAATGGCACTTAAGGCATAACATTAGGAGATGGTGAAACCGAATCCTCTATCAATTACGATGGTCCAGACGTTCCATTGCCCAACCCCGCAGAAGTTCGAATAGCAATTACCCGTCTGAAGAACAACAAATCGGCGGGGACCGATGGATTGTCGGCCGAGCTTTCAAATACGAAGAATGCATCAACTGCTTTGTAGAATATGGTTGGACAAATGCATGTCCGACGATTGGAATTCTGTGCTCTATCTGCGCCAACTACGGTAGGATAAGCCCTCTAAGCATTGCATATAAGGTTGTATCGAGCGTACAAAGGTTAAAGCTCACCATCAACAAACTGATTGGAGCCGTTCGATACCAAACGAGCTTTCAGACATGGCGACTCCCTAACGTGCGACTTCTTCAATCTACTGCTGAAGAAAATAATTCGAGCTGCAGGGCTGAATGGAGAGCATACAATACTCTACAAGAGTGTACAACTGCTGGTGTATGCCGATGACATCGAAATCATTGCCTATCCTAACCGCGTCTTTAGTTCTGCTTTCTTTAGGTTGGACAAACTTAGCTTCTGGGTCTAATAGTGAACGAGGGCAAGACGCAATATCTCCTGTCAAACAAACAAACAGTCATCGCACTCGCGTCTAGGCTCTCACGTCACTGTTGACAGACAGACTTCGAAGTCTCAGATAATTTCGTCTACCTTGAAACAATGTCAGCATCGAAATCCAACGCAGAATAACTAATGCCAACAGGTGCTACAATGGAGATATAACAAATATCTCCTGTCAAACAAACAAACAGTCATCGCACTCGCGTCTAGGCTCTCACGTCACTGTTGACAGACAGACTTCGAAGTCTCAGATAATTTCGTCTACCTTGAAATCAGTATTAACACCAACAACAATGTCAGCATCGAAATCCAACGCAGAATAACTATTGCCAACAGGTGCTGTTCCGGACTGAGTAGGAAATTAGAAATGAAGTACTCTCTCGACGAACAAAGATTAAATTCTACTATTTACTCACTCATTATTCCCGTCCTGCTGTAGTCCGCCATATGAGTGTTCGAGATAAAGGTTTTGCGGAAGATTTCCTTCCTTTGCGGTTTAGCTACGGCAAGTATCGCAGTCGATGGAACTATGTGTCGTAGGAGATATGCGACGACATTGACATAGTTTCGTGAATGAAGAGACAGCGGTTACGCTGGCTAAATCCTGTCGTCCATATGGATGAAAACACTTCAGCTCTGAAATTTATTTGACGCTACCCGCCGAGGGAAGCAGGACGAGCAAGATCTCCACTCCGTCGACAGAAGGAAATGGCTGTACTTGGTATCTCGAATTGAATAAGTAAAGAAGAAGAAGAAGAAAAAGTTCTGCCAACTTTTTGAAAGGCAAGTGGAAAGGTCTGTAATTAAACCCCGAAGTTGTATTATTTCTCGTTGGGTTTTCCATCAGTCGTTGTTAATAGAGGTCTTAATACCCAACTTATACAATCCATAAAACTCTGCCTTCCAGTTTCTTTTGAAGGTGAATTAAATATAATTTAGATGTTTCGACATATTTTATTAAAGTAATAAATTTCTCAGTTTCTCTATAAATACTTATACAGATTTAGATTATTAATACAATTTAAGGCATTGAACCCAGATATGCTTCGGATCATGTCAATTTTAGCATGCTGCTTATTGGCGGATATGAATATATACCTTCTTCAACTAGTTTACCATTTTTGATACAGCAGTGTTTCCAACGATGCTTCAAGACACTCTTATTTACTTGATATTTTGGCACAGAATTTAAATAAAGTAGATAAGTTAATCGAGCTAAGTAATTAAATAAAACTTAATCATTTAATGTTAATTAACAACTTATATAAATAAATAGGTATAAAACCGCCCCAAAACAGCTTTCTCGTACAGCAACTTTCACTTACTGCTCCGACTTCTTTTCTTCGGCATTCAAAGGTATACCTTGATCATTGATCTCCACAGAGGGCACCAGTGGCGGCTTGAAACCATATTCCATTTGTAAATTTCTGCCAAATTGCGGACTGCGCTTCAAGGTGTGACCGTTACGCCAGCGTTGAAACTCATCGTAGGCCTCGTTGTGTGACGTGAATGGACCGTTGTATGTGTCCGCCAATTGTTCGGTATCAGACGAATCCGCTACGGAAAGATCATGCGGCAGCGTGTTATAAATGTAACGTGAACCCTTCGACCATTCGGGGCCAGTTGGTGGTGGCGGTGGCGGCTTCAAATCGAAGCGTATATCGCCGATCTTGAAGGAGTGTTGCTTGTTTGGTGAACTGCTTGGTGAGACAGATTTCGGTTGTTTTGTGGTCTTCAAGGAATTTGCTGCGCTTGTTGTTGGTTTTTTAGGACGTGCCTGCGTATGTGTGTAAATAGTGTTTGAGGTTGATGATTCTGACGATGGTGTACCACGCTGCGCTAACGCTTGTGGCAGTAGTTTCTTCAACATGCGTGTATAGTAGTTTTGCAAAACTTTCGGCGGTATTTGGAGATTTGTGGGGCCACGAATGCCGTAATCACCGATTACAGACTGGTCGGACCAACCGCCGAGCGCATTCGGATGTGGATGGTAGGGAGGGCCGTAAATCTCAGGGTTTTCATTATATTCAGGAAGTGGCTGATGCGCATACGGTACTGGTACAGCGACGGGCACGCGTATGGGTATGGGCACTGGACGATCTACTAGTTTCTCAACAACTTTTTCAACTTCTACTGGTATTTCTTTCTCTACAATCTTTTCGACAACTTTCTCAACTGGGTATGGTATACGCTTCTCAACGATCTTTTCGACTGGATACGGACGATCAACATACCGTTCCACATGTACAGGTACCGGAACTGGTTCGGGCACCGGATATGGAACGGGTATATGAGTTTCGACTATCTCTTGTACGGGATATGGACGATCAATGTATTGCTGTACATGCACAGGATAGGGTATATGTACCGGACGCTCAACTATTTTCTCAACTTGTTGCGTGACCACTTGCTCGACAACCTCTTTTTCTACAGCTGGTTGGTGCTCTTCTGTATGTGGCTGGTGTATTTCTTGAGTATTTTGTTCGCTAGTAGCATGTTGCGTTTGTTGTTGCCCCGGATGTGGATCTGGATGCGGCTCAGCGGGTTGAGCATAATTTTGCTGTACATATTGGACGTATTCTTGTGGGTGCTGCTGACTTTCATAGCCGGCATGGGTATGCTCGTTTGATTGGTGATGGTTTGGCAGTGGTAAGGCTTGTTGTTGATGAGCGTAAGACGAAGCTTCCTCTTGTTGTTCGGGTTCATCGATGTGCTGAACATTTATTGGATTGGCCGCGAGTGACGCATACTCCTTGGGTACAAAAATGTAATCATTTGGATGGACACCCTCCTCAATCAGCGCTAGTTGTTGGGCATATTGTATAGGATAGTGAGTGTGCGGGACCTCAGCTCGATTTGCGGGTGCTTCTGTTGCACTGGGCTTCGGAGTCTGCACGGTTGCTTGCTGTGATTGTGGCGGGATAAAAGCTGCGGGTTTGGATGACGACTGTATAACGGTGGGTTGTTTCTGCTGCTGATATTGCTGTGGCGTATACTGTGGCAGTGGATAAATTGTTTCGTGTTCCTCAACCAACTTGCCATCTTTCTCGGTGATCAGTTTGTTGTGGATATTCACTGATTTTTGTACTTCGACAAATGTATACCCGCCGTGTGGACGTCGTACAATTGCCGGTGGTGTGGGTGGCACACGTTGTGGATGCTGCGACGTCGCAGCTCCACTCACAGCTGCTGAGACGTACTCATGTGGTGATTTCTGGGTGTAAGTGGGTGGCGAGGTTTGGGCTTTAGCGAACTGTGATGGCGGGGTGGGCGCGTGCAGTGTAACAAAGACTACGCTGTGAGGCGTGGGTGTGGCTGGAGGTCTATGTGACAACGGAGTCACTAAGGGATACTGATAGGACTGTTGATTGAAAGAGGCGGGAGCCGCTACTGAATCAGCAGATATTTGAGTCTCCTGCTTAGAAGCTGGACTTGGCGCCGAGGGTTGGGTGGCATATTGTTGTTGTTGTTGAGATTGAGTCTGTGTGTAAGGCTGCTGTGGCGTTGATTGGTGTTGTTGTTGTTGAATATTTTGGCTTTGAGCTGCGTGTTGTGCTTGTTGTATACTTAGCTGTTCTTGTATTTGCTCTTGCTGTTGCTGTTGTAGTTTTAGTTTCTCTTCTTCCTGTTGTTGCTGCAGTCTTCGTGTCAACTCGACGGCTTGTTGCTGCTGATGCTGCTTCTCATATGCGATCTGCTGTTGCTGTTGCTTCCCTTTCTTGTATTCATGTGGAGGCGGATGTTGCTGATAAATCGCATAATGTTGATGAATCGGTTGTTGCCGCTGTTGGTGTTGTTGCAGCTCTTTGTGGAACTGTTGCAATTGCTGTTGTTGTTCATATTGGGGTGTTGGTTGAAAAAGTTTTTGTTGTCGCTTATCAGCTGTCAGTTGTTGTTGTTGGTAATCTTGTATTTGTTGTTGTTGTTGTTGCTTCTCTTGAAACTGCAATTGCTGCTGTTGGCTTATCAACTGAGCATGTTGCTGCTGTTGTTGCTCTTGTTGTTGTTGCTGAAGCAAAAATTGTTGCTGTTGTTGTAGTAACTGCTGCTGCTGTTGCAAAAGCTGCTGCTCCTTCAAGTAGCGTAACTGTGCGGCATCCTTGTCATATTGCAGCAGTGGCAGGCGTGGTAGCTCTGTGGCGGATTGCTTCTGAGGTTGTGCCGCATTTTCAACTTTTGCTGCAACCACACCAGATTCCACACTCGGATTACTGGCTTGTTTTCCGTCTTGTATGAAGATAATCGGCTGTAGCGCATTCGACTCGTAATGGAAGGAAGCCTTCGGCGTTGAGGGGGCCGCCCCCGGGGACAACACCGGATTGAAATTCCGCAAAAACTGACGTGACGGCGCCTCTTGTGTTGGACTCAGTTGATAAAAAGTTTGTTCTGCATGCTCCTGGAAGTTGTCGAGTTGTTGGCTGGGTGCCCCATGCTTTGAAACTTCCACAAATAATTCAGCTTTGTCATCGCCTGCTAGTGGCTCCGGCTCGGGCACAAAAATCGGTTGTTGACTTATTGACTCTGACAGATTCGGCGATTCGCCGTGTATAATTCTTACGTTTGCTTCAGTGTCGGGTTGTAAGCGCTGCCTTTGCACGCCCACTTTGTAACCGTACGGCTTGTCATCAAGCGGCAAACGCTGATAGACACGTTGACCCACATTCTGTGACTCTGCAATGAGATTGTCTTCTGCACTTATGCCTTCCATATCAGCACTATTATCGTCGCTCAGTATAATGATTGGTGTTTGCTTCTTTGACTGCTGCTCTACTGTACCGTTAGCATTCTCTTGACTGGGATTCATTAACAAACTCGGTAAGACTGGTGCATCTGCTGCTGCCCGATTGATCCGCAACAAATCGTCTTTGGTTATCAGATTACTGCCATCGCTGAACTCGTCACTGCCGGTGTTGGTGCCACGCGGCAACAGCTGCAGCTTCTCCACTACAATCTCCGTATGTCCAGGACGTAGTTCGCGTCGATATTCCTTTGAGACACTTGTTTCGTAGCTGTAGAAAGCTTTTGTGTGTGATTGCTCTGCTTTTTCGGTTGATGGCGTTGTCGTAGTTGTTGTACTAGTAGGCGATGTTGTTAGCTTGGCCTCAGTGGTTGTCGCCGGTGTTGCAACTGATGCTGACTTTGATATTTCTTCTGTGTCTTGTGTTGCAACTGCTTGCGTCGGTTGTTCTGAGGCATAACTGAAGCGAAAAATATCGGTAAAACCATTCGGAAACAGGTTAGAAAGCACTTCATTCACGGTCTCCACGCGTGTGGCTCGTGTTGGTGCCGCCTTTGTATGTATGCTACCATCCTCTTCGTTGATGTCGAAATGTATGTATTCGCTTGACTTTGACTTTTGAGGCAGAGTTCTATGAGTATCTGTGTCGCTGTGGTAAGAATGAAGAGAACTTTAGGAAGATATCTATAATATATGTATATGCAGGTTTGATAGATTTCTTACGAGCTTTTCGTGTCATTTTCGCTATTAATCTCAACGACTGGTGCTGGTATCAATTCGATTGCCTTTCGGAGATCCTGCGAAAGATAAAAAGAGGTGATAAGTTTAGTATAATTATACATTATATGATTTGAGGGGTAAATAACTTTCTCATGATAAAGAAAAGCAGTGCTTTAGGACCTATTTAAAAACAACTTTAAAGTCGGCTCTTGAGCTGGTACTAAACCTATAGATCCCTTCGCTGAAAACTGTACAGCTAAATCGTCGGGACGTCTACTGACAGCAGAAGAATTTACATGTAGAACATTCAGGCCCAGCTCGGTGGGTAATAGCGGTTGGGCAAACACCGACTACATTATCAATTTGAAAAGAAGGTTCAAAGTAAACATAGGAAAAGATGGCCGGCGTAAAGGTACCTTAGTTACGCGCAACACTTTAAACATCCATACGAATGGCTCGAATGGAGTTGGTGCGGAAATATACTGTCCATAGTTAGGCATAAGGTAATCTTTCAGGTTGCCGGACCACTGTAGTATATTTCAAGTTCAGGTCTTTGTTATTGCGAAAGCCGCGGAGCTGGCCTTTAAAGTACCTGCAGGCAATTCCAGAGTCAACATCTACGTGCACAGGAAGCAGCAATCAAGGCAGTAACCTCGTATCTCATATCGACCGGAAGTGCCTTAGGAAGCAGGGCAGCAGTGGAGAGTGTTGCCAGAAACAAACAACTTCACTTCTACTGGGTACCAGGCCATAAAGGCATAGAGGACAATGAAATAGTGGACGATGTTGCCAAGAATATCCGAAAACGTGATCAGCATTTTGAAAGCTATGGATTGTCTATACGACAACCTTGACAAAAGCATGGTAAAGAAAATCAAAACCCGATGGAACGAGCTATCAGGGTGCAAAACTACAAAAGTCATGTGCGAAACGGTAGATCGGAAGTACACACAAATATTGTTGGCACTCGATAAAAGAGACTGTAGGAATATGATGAGATTACTAACTGATCACTGTCTGGTGGTGAAGCACGCCCACAGGATGTTGTTGACAGAACGAGAAGACTACAAAAAATGTCTAGAGCAGCGCACTAGGGAAGCAATGAAGCATCTCTTGTGCACTTCACCAGCATTTGCAAGACTACGCTGTAAGCTTCTGAGGTCCCCACGGTATGATACACTGGAGGTGGTATCGATAGTGAGGCCACAGAGTCTTTGGAATGTAGAGATCCCAACGGATGACTTCTCCTCTTGGACTTAGCAACTGAACTCCAGTATCGCAAAGAACCAAACTGGTCTATGCACGGCTTAATGACCTAACAGATTAACCAAACCTAACTTAACTAGATGTTTACTGAGTCTGTAATATTTACAATACAATTTCTAAGACCGCCCTGCAGATTAATGTGATAATCCAGGAGTGTAATTTAAGTTATGAAGTCGAAAATGAATATTATATAATATTTATAATAATATTATAATTTAGTAGAATCTTACTTAGAGGAAAAATGCAGGTTGGAACTCGACTTGATTGCAGTTACAGATCTTTTGGTCCTACTGTACCGAACCTACAATTTAGTTCGATGGTTTGTTGTTTCTTAAAAAAATAAAAATTACAGTTTTACTACTATTTGAACGACTCTGGATCAAATGTGTATCCCCTCAGAAACTTACTTAGGCATTCTTTCAAGCTCTATACTATTCGTGTCAACTGAATCTATACCATTTGCGTCTTACCAAACTGGAGTAACGTACACGATGACAATATTTTTAGTGGAGAAATATAACCTTTCATTCCTTTCATGCTACAAGCCATATTCGAGCGTCCACTAAAATAACCACTAAGTAACATTTTGAGCACAAGAACATACGGTTGGGAAACCTCCACCACAAAAGCTCTCCCGCAAGTTGTACCTCTCCACTTTAACAACCATGCCATGCTTACCTTTTTCTCGCTGTCATGTTGCAATGTGTTACTGTCATTTCTGACAACATTGGCAACATTCTCCACATTGACATTTGACTGTCTTAAGGCGCGAGCCAATGGAGAACGCACAATCGCATTTGTAGCTGCAGTTGAAGATGTTTGTGACTTCGTGGGTGGAGACAAAAGCAATTGTGCCGGCGAAAGCGTCTGGGACTGAGGTGACGCTGCGCTCTCCTGCTGGCGCCTGGCGGATCTACTGCCGGTCGTTGGTGTGAGGAAATTGCTTGTTGTGGTGCTTGTCACATTTATAGGTGGTTGTAGCGGCAGTAGTGATGTTGTTGTTTCGCCGCCGCGCACACCCTCTGACACGGCTCTGATTTTGTTGCCAAATTTCGGCACATTCAGCGGGGTAGTGCCGACATCTTTTTGGCTTCTGCTTCTGCTCACACTTTTACTGCCATTGACTTGTGTTGTTATTTCCGCTGTTGTTGCTGCTTTGTCCCGTGACGTTGTATTGTTGCCGACATCATTCACTCTTGCGGTTGGGACTGTCTTTGTTGTAGTGTTCGTTGTTGTTTCCGCCGCTATTGTTGCGGTTAATAAAAATATACCGATGACAGCTGGTAACGACAGTTTTGTTAACATCTCAACGCTGTCGAATGGAATGTAGAGAGAGGTGAGAGTTAATAAGAATTGACAGCTTTTTGAAGCTTTTAAGTGCGATGAGCTGTAGGAGAAGAGGTTGGATGATTATTTTAGAAACAAGTGGTAAGTAGCAGGATAGTAAAACTTAGTTTTTTAGGTTTCTATTGTACTGGTTACGAAGAATATTTGAACCGTTAAATGGTTATAAGTATAGAATTGCTTTACAGCGAGCCTCGGCATTCATAGTAGAGCGGGTCGGTTTATAGCGAGGTAAAAAAACGAAAAATCACGTATATGTGAAATGTTCTATGGCTCATTCTGGATAACTTTGCTTAAGAGGCTATTGGCTTAAAACTGGTTTCGAGACATCGATTTTTAAGACGAAATTTTTTGGGACTTCGCCTTAAAGATGTCTGGTTCGAACTCGGTTTTAGACTTATAGTTCCTTAGGCAAAATTAGTTCTTCAGAATGAGCAAAACAGTAAAATATTCGAGCCGCTCTAATGCATAGCATACTTACACATTTTTGAATACTTAAACTATGCATAAAGGTCTACCGACGTTTTACATCTGGAGATAGCGCTTTTTTAGTTCAACATATAAATTGTCCAGTTACAATAAATTTTTATTTAATGATTAATATAATCGGAATGGCTTTTAAAATAGGTTTCCAGTGGATATACCTCCCTTTGAATAAATATTAAATTTTCCGGATAAATTTGTGAGACTTAAGCCCCTTTCCCCTTGAAACTATTATGCTCAAGACGAAGAATATACATTCACAAGGACTTCTCCCGCTATGAGATTCTTTAATAAGATAACTATAATATTTTGCTGAGAACGGGAGAGTTGTCTCCACTGAAACAATTGAAAGTTTATTGCCTCTATGTAATCCATAATCATATACAAGGACCCACCCGAATAGAGATTTTTTTATAAAAAAAACTGGCTTAAAAATAATTGTTTTTGAAAGCAGTCAAGAATATCACTTATCGGTGGTTTTCTTAGGTTCCGAATGATTCGGATTTTTATGGAAGAAATCAGAAGATTTTCTTAAAAGTTGTGAAAAAAGTTGGAGCCGTTTTCCGAAATGCATATATACCATATGGTATTTCCTTTAACTACGATTGAAGTGTAAGCCCTTTCAGAAGTATTGGACCTTAAAATCTATGGACTTTACAAGACTAGTGTTGGTTTTATAAAATTGTGAAGGGTGCTTCAAATAAAACTATGTGAAATATCAAATTTAAACACATACATATGCAAGGTAATATATATAGAATAGTCGAGTCTTTAAAGACACTTGAATATTTCATTAAAGTTTAGAAACCATTGGCTATTCAATGATACATTAGGTTTCTTCGATTCGCTATACTTTGGAGGGTATTGTTTTCGATAATTCACCAAGAAATTCCATAAAATTTTGTGTGCGGAATCTAATTTCTGGTGCCGAAACGATCAAACGAAACGAATGATGAAAAAGACCTTCTGTGATAATTGTTTGTAGCGGCAAGTGTTTGTGAATGATAAAAAATATTCAAATAGGGTCAATAAAATAAAGGAATGGATGTTTAAGAATGGAACGTTAACAGTCAAATATCTTACTGGCATCGTTGGAACATCGGAAGGATCGATGAAAAGCATTTTGAAAGATCACTTGTGCCTAAGAAAAGCGAAAGTACGATTGGTTCCAAAATCGCGAAATTTTTTCGAAAAACAGCGTCGCATTAACGTCTGTGAAACAATGCTTGCCGACTACCAGGATCCCATTAAATATTTTATTACTGGCGATGAGTCGTGAATATGCTTGCATCCCGGAAACAGACTATAAATCGGCCGAATATCGTGACAAGGATGAGCCGAAGCCGAAAAAAACCACGTCAAAGCAAGTCAAAAATCAAGGCTATGTTGACAGTTTTCTCGATTATCGAGGTGTGGTGCACTGGGAATTCCTTTCGACCAGCCAAACTGTCAACAAGGAATACTATTTGAGTGTTATGCGTCGTTTGCGCGAAGCTATTCGTAAAAAGAGGCCGGAATTATGGGCCGACAACTCTTGGTTTTTGCACCACGATAATGCACCGTCGCATACTGCATTGATTCTTCGTGAGTTTTTCGCCAAATTTTCAACCAATATCGTGCCGTAATCACCGTATTCGCCTGATTTAGCTCCGTGTGACTTCTGACTATTCTGCAAACTCAAAAGACTTTTAATGTAAATCGCTTTCGAGGATTGGAAAAAAACCGTGACAAAAGCTTATTGGTGCCAAAGAGGATTTCTTTGAGAGGAACATTGTAGAACTTGAAGAATAAATAAAGAATTTTTAAAATATTGTGCTCATAGTAGTATGTTCAATGTCCAATTGTTGGCGTCTCAGTTTTTAAGATATCGCTCTGAAATTTTGCGCTCGTTCTTTTAACCCGAAGAAGCTGTTCATTTATGGGAACCGAGTGATATTTTATAGCATATATGTAGCTGTCATATAATCTGAACGATCAAAATTCAGTTCTTGTATGAAGCTTCTTTCTTTGTGAACGAGATTGGAGCGCTCTGATTTGAAGCCACACTAACTCCTCTTACTCCCTTAATTGTTTTGACTTCGTATGCCTGCCTATATGCGCTTCATTACCCGCTTAACATGCGTAAAATATTTTTAAAGCACCCGTTTAGACTAAGTATCGTTAAAATTTCACCGTTAGACACAAAACGGTTCAAGGCTATTACGCAAGCATCTCTTTTTTTTATCTTTTACAAGATGCAAAGAAATCAAAACGGTACTTAATTTTACTAGCTTTGCCGCGCATAAATATAGCAAACATAAAAAAGGCAATAATGTCTTCACACAGACACATTCACATAGCACACACATACATATATATTTGTACTTCATTTGTCAGCTTACAAACGTCAATAGTTTTTTCAACTTTTTGCCCTGTGTCTGATTATCTACCTCTGTAATATATGGTATGTACCCGTTTTGCTGTCACTTCTTGTTGTTGTTGCATAGCTGTTATTGACATTGTTTCTCCGCGGCCACTTTTTTGCCATTTTTATGGCTTTCTTGTTTGGCATTCGCCCAGTTTGGCGCATCTGTCGCGCGATGTCATTGCACCTGTCTGTATGTCTGTGTGTATGCGCGTACTAAGCATCAGTTAGGCCTGCACATAGATAGCGGCTAAGCAAGTGACAGTAATGACAACAATGGCAGCTCCATCATGGGTCATGGTATTTGCGGCAGTCGAATGCCGTCATTCAATGTTTAATTATGTAATTGTGTTTCATTTGTCTTTATTTTGTTGTTGTTGCACTTAATATATGCTTTTTCTTTTCGTCAGTTAGTTGAGCGTTGTTTTAAGGTGTGCTTAAGCTCTTACTAAGCTTGAGAGATATTAATACACCCACATGTGAATATTTGGGTGTGTAGAGACGATGCAATCATATGGCTGTCTCTTTCTGGTAATTTTATGCATTAAAAGTCTAAATTTGAAGTGAATTAAATTAGAAAACTAGCTAAACACATATGACTTTGCCATTTCATGAGCACACTAGGGGTGCTTGTAAGTTGCTCGTTCTCTAAGTGTAGTTGGAATGTTAATTTTTTGTATGAAATATCAAATTCTCGAAATACTACATGAAATTCTCTTCAACTAAATCTCATGTCTCCTGCATTCAATTTCAACACTACAAAAAACTATTTAATAATTTGGATAAATTACTCTATAAAAGGCTTATTGGCAGCACGAAATCTAACATTAAGTCGTACCCTAAGTGTTTTTGGAACTTTGTAAAATCTAGAAATGCGTGTTCGGCCACTCCTTCTGTTTTACGCTGGGTCATAAGTTGGCATGCATTCCAGGTGAAATTTCCAACTTGTTTGCTTATTTCTTCAAATCATATTATGTACACGATGAGCCTGGAACTACTTCTACATTTTGTGATAATAATGTGCCATCCATAAACTTTGGCACACTGTGTCTTTCGCAGGATGATTTTTCCACGGCTATTTGTGATATTAAGCCTTCTTTCAAATTGGATTTGGATGGGCTGTCTGCACTTATAAAAAATTGTCCTGCCTTGGTACTATATATCCAAGTTGATAGTTTTTATGATTGGTGCCTGAAATCGCAGCTTTTTTTCAATTTAGATAAATGTTCTCAAATCTGAGATGTGAGGGGACTTTGAGCCTTACCTTCTTGTTACTATATTTTGAATTGCATCCTACAATGCGTAACTGAATTCAAAGATTTTGGCGTAATCTTTGGTAATAGATTTTCTTTCATTAATCAGATCAACTACATCACTTCTAAATCATTCTCTGTGATTGGCTTTGTCCGTCGAAATGCTTCCAGCTTTTCCGATCCCTATAAGTTACAATTATTGTATACAACTCTTGTTCGTTCTAACTTGGAGTATGTTATGTTCATTTGGAGACCATATTGCCTATCGTCAACTAATAGGATTGAACGCGTTCAAAAGACTTTTCTTTAAATTTGCCGTGCGCTTCATAAAGTTGGCAGTATGTTGTTGAT
Organism: Bactrocera dorsalis; assembly: GCF_023373825.1. Taxonomy (NCBI): domain Eukaryota; kingdom Metazoa; phylum Arthropoda; class Insecta; order Diptera; family Tephritidae; genus Bactrocera; species Bactrocera dorsalis. Next base: position 21,229,232 of record NC_064305.1, on the reverse strand, counting down.
TATATCACCTTTATTGCTATTACATCTTAAATCACTTGAAAATCGACTGCTATTTTATGAAATTTTCTTATATATATATATACATTGTACACATTACAAACAATGATGCAATGTGGTCAATAATATGTCCAGTCTCCACCGGCGTCGATAATTGCCTAGCATTTCCGAAGCATGCTTTTTACTAATTTGACGCCTATTCTAGTGGCAAGGATCTCCAGATCCGACGAATTTCGTAAGACAACTGCTTCAAAGTGTATATGCGTCCTCCACGAAGCATCTGTTTAATATATACCCATACATTTTTAATAGGGTTTGCATCGGGCGACTGCGTCGGCCAATCCAATGCAACGATGAAATATTGAGTTTTCCACTGAGTACAGAGCTTGCTGCGGTATTTAGGATCGTTGTCCTCCTGCAGAATCCGATCTTCATTTTTTCTGATGAACCATCGTTTGGCAGATAGCAGTCAAGCATTTAGGTTGTCAGTAAAGAGGTACAAAGTGCTGAATCCCTGCTTTGAGAAGCAGCCCCAAAGATGCACCTTTATTCCATGTTTTACGGTCCGCTGAACAAGCCTATTGGGAGAAGTTGACCAGGCTCGCGTGACGACAGAACGTGCCCATATAGAACATTCATCAGTAAAAATGACATTTTCAAAATCTCTATCATTATTCCTATGCGCCCAAGCGAGTCGCTTTGTCACAAGTTTTTGAGTCAACAGAGGCCTCTTCATTGTGTAGCGCCATTTCAGATCATGAGTTTGAAGAAGGGTTCGGATAGTTTCGTAGGATATATCTAAACTTTTTGCTATTAATTTTGCTTGTCCTTGCCGCAGTGTTAAAGCAGGCAATCGGGTTAATAGCTGTTGGTTTTTAGTAAGACGAAAAAGCAATTCTTGAACATTTTCAGGTTATGCCTAAAATTATTTTATACAAATGTCCGAACATTTGTGATGAGTTCATCCTTCGTGAATTGATAAAGGGAAGATGGAATTGATATCGAACCACCGGAAGTATCAACCGAAATTGAACCATTTCCATTTTCTAGCGAAAACGATGTAAAATGTCTTTGACAATGTCGATGTTTATATCGAAAAGTATGCGAACTTCATTTTCATTCCAGTGATTAGCGTGTTCCAGCATATGTAATTACTGGCTTACTTTTCCAAAACTTGAACATATTCCCATATACCATTCACAATTATTTCTAAACCTTTCCCGATTCTGGGGCATATTTCCAGTATTGCCATTTTATTTGTGTAAATGTGAAATAAAAACTGCAACGAAAATTATTTAAAAATACTATTTTGGTATTTTAAACTATTAAATTAGCTTTTCTCATCAAAATATATATTTTAGCACACCCTTAATATAGCAACAGCACAATTTTTATTGATGTATGCCATAATGTCGATGCATAACTTTCTTATTATGTACACAGCATACAATAAAACTTAACGAATTGAACGTGCAGCCTTTTCGAACGATTACTCTTGCTTGCGATTACATGATTACATTAACAAAGCAAATTAGTAATTCGTTTTTAATTACACGCCAAATATAAACTCGGAATTATTCACAGAGACAAATTACTTCGCTGAGCTATTGTAAGGGATTTAAATGATAAATTAAGATTTTTCTTCGGAAAATAAAGTGAAATGGCACATCTCTTCTTTGCGATTAATGAATTTGGTATATACAAACATAGTCACATTTGCATTGAGTGATCTTACCAGGTTGGTAGGTAGGAAGGTTCAATAAGCTAATTTTTAAATCACCGGCACTTAAATACCTTCATTCTTTTATGTCTGTTTGAACCACCATGTAACCCGAGTAGTCCAGGTGTATAATACCATTATGGTAACGCAAAACGTAGTAACCTTTGAGTTTTGAATTTTCGAAAGGAAAAATAAAAAATAAAAAAAAATAAAAAAAAAAATAAAATAAAATAGGCTAGTGGTAGCATATTTTCATAGCCAAAAGCCATTTGTAAAGTTCGTGCTTAATGAAAAGCGTCTGTTTCGAAGTTGATAAAAATAATTTGTGAAAAATTGCGAAATGAGTTATATTAAGAAGTAAGTTGTAATATATATTTTTCTATGTAAATTTTGTCCAAACCTACTTGTATTATTTGTAATGATCAATAGTACTATTTTATATGTGTATGCAAATATTTTATAATACTTATATTTTATTTTTTAACTTTTTTGTAATTGAGCATGTGTGTTACCATATGGTCATGTCCGGCATTACAAAGACATTTATGTATATTTTCAATAGTTTTTTGTAAATTAAAAAAAATTAACTTTTACCCTTTAATGCTATTTTGCTTTAAGAAAAGTGACCCTGTGTGAAGCACTAGACTTTATTGAAAGTCATGAAAGTAATAGTGATGAAGAAGTAGCAAAAATATTTATTGAACTCCCAGAGAATGATGGTGATATAAGCGGTGAAGATGATGCAGGAGGAGTCACAGATAATACGTGGCCCGCACAGCTAAAGTCGATTTGCGATATTGTGTTCAGAAGTGATTGCGATGAAGGTTTGGTCCTTGTGCATATTTGATGGATATTTGATCAATTTCGAAATTTATCAAGGCGTGAACCCACGAGCACATAAACAATATGAATAATGTTTCTGAAAATGTACAGTTCCTCTCATAAATATGATTGACGATTTTTCCGAAGAAATTCACAATTTTGCCATTCTCATTTTATTTCGACAATTTGTTTACAAGCTTTCCACTACAGAGATATTTAAAACTCGTGGAACTATACGGGGAAATCGTGTTTAGAAAACTTGTACACTGATGAATACAAAACTATTAAAGGAAAGGAAAGAAAAAAAATTCATTCAACGTCCATGTGTTGTAACAGAATACAATTACAATACGAGTATTTGTACATGTGCGGAGTAAACCGCTTACAGGTAAGCCAAAATGTAAATCTGAATCGAATTGCTTATAGGGGAAAGAAATGGTGGAGTAGCATTTGATGATTGTATTCAAAACGCTTGGTAAAAACATCACAAAGAAATGTGAAATATTGTATAAGGCAACTGGAGTTTAGACGTCAAACAACCATATATTATTGGAGAAAAACTAAAACGTACGAGATGTGCTCCTATGCCTAAGAGACGCTATGAATATATAAATATAATAGAAATGAATTAAAAGCCTTGAAAATACTTTGTATTTCTAAAAAACGGGGTTGGCGCCTGGTGCACCCATACGGTAACATCACTTCCTGACCAATCTAGGAGCAAGAAGAATATGGTGCTTGAAAATCTTCAGGCAAGAGTTAGAGAGATGTGAAGAGAGCTCGACAACTCTCGTGAGTCCGTTCGAAGGACTTAAGTTGACATTTTGGGTATGCAACGCGTTCTTGCATCACTCGACCCAATAAAACTGATTTTTTTTTCTAAAAGAGTAAATTTAAATTTTTAACGTTTCATTTACAATTTCCGGATACTCTTTTGTTTCCTAGTCACATTAACAAAACAGTGCGACAGTTTTACAAATTTCCATCCAAATTTTATTGAGAATAATACATTTATTAGCCACAGAATTTTTAACTCGTTTTCCGAACTACTTTGGGTATCTACTCCTCAGTATTAATTACATATTCGCCCCAGGAGGAAATGTCGGAGACCTTGTAGTAACACCCAACGACTACCCTCCTCCCGACCAACCGGTGCAATCCGAAAATAAGCGGAATTAGCCGATGTCGGCCTATGATAAATTTAAGCTACCTTACAAACTGGTTGATCTAACACAGATACTTTCCTTTCATTAAGCAACCTTAACGCGACTTGGGAGTTGTTTATGGTACTATGTATATATCAAACAACAGAAGAAGGAACTAGCGAAACGCTTTACATTGGATGTAGACCGCCAGCCAATTATGTTCTCAGATTTAGTTCTCATAAGAAATACAGCTATGAAGTGTATCTTACCTTCGTTACAGTCGAAGTAGGTGTTTTCTTGTTTTTAGTAAAAAAATAGTATATGTGAGTTATTGTTGGGTGACTTTTGTTTTCACTGCTTTCAAGCCATATGACTAGTGCGAAATTGGGAGTCAGTTTGACATAGAAGATTGGATGGATGGAGTCACGTAAGTTTACGCAATTCAGGAAAGTTTTCTGAGCGCCCTTCACTCGGGAGTGGCCAGAAACGATTCTTTTATTATTGGGTCAAGCAGCTCACGACTTCCAGTCTTAGGCATAAGTATCCTCTTGGTAGCCAAAGAACATCCGTTAGAAGTCAAACTAAAGTGAGAAGGCGAACCAACGCTCCTGCACAGGGTTTGGGCCCCGCCACGCAAAAATTCTTACCAATGAAAAAAAAATCAACAGCCTCAGATAAAAGACGACATCGGAAGGAGATTATACTTGACATAAGTGAGTAATCTTTATTTGTATAAATTATGGTATTCAAATTGTCAAGCGTATTTTACTTAATTATCAGGTTATTGATGATCTTTTTTTAAATATGAACATGCAAAACTGTGTGGAATTTGCATGAAACACGATTTCTTACAACCTTGCAACATTTCTTTTACCACAAACCTTTAAATTGCGCACAAACACGCCGACAATGTGGGAAAAAGTGATCGATAGTGGCATGCAAGGCCACGCGAAGAAGTAAATGTCACTGTAACTCAAAACAAACGGCTGCTATTGTGGCACACACTTTACACATACGCGAGGAGTTATAAAAATAAAACCAAATGAGGCAAGAAGCAAAAAATTCGATACACACAGTTTCACAAATTAACCACACGACACAATCAAATTAGTATATTTTCTTATTCACTTTGATGGCCGCGAAAACGATGTTTGAAGACCGCGAAAGAAATTGTTTTCCACGCGAAAAAAACCGCACACCACTGCGCAACTGCAACACAATGTGGCAGATTTAAATATGAAACAAGCACAGCGAACACCGAACTAGTTGTAGCAACAGGCGCTGCTTGCAACTGTGGCAGTTGTAAATTGTAGCAAAACAAATTATGATTTTGTTGATATTTTTTTAACTGTTTTTATATTTTTTCAACATTTTTAATTGCGGCACACACTATTTCTTGCTACTAAATCGATTTATGCCTGTTGCAGGCAATAATTATTTGTGCAACACTCTGTTTTTGCAATATCCTTCGAAGTGGAGTAAGATCAGTTGCTCCTTTGTCGCGACGGATCGCTGTGTGCGTATTGCTGGTTTCGCGTCGTGCGTTGCAGGTGAACACGTCTGCCGTGGTACGCGCGCGTTCGGCGAATGAAAGTGAAATTGCTGCAACGTTTGCATTTTCATGCAACAAATAGTGTTTGTGGCTGCTGCAGCTACTGGCTGGTTTCCGCGGCCTCTTGACTGGCGGGTTGCTGTATGTGGCAAGTTGCTGTTGCTGTTGCTGCAGACGATCAGCTGTGGCTGCCGCAGATGAGCAGTGCAGGCAACAGCGCGCTCTTCAACAGTAGTAGTGGTTTGAACTGTGTGTGACAGCAGCAGCTCTGGTTATGGTTAGTTTTTGGGTTGGCAGTGTCTTAAGCGTTTGTTTTGCAGCTGCTGCTAATGTATTCGTACAGTTGTCTGATCTTGTCAGTGGTAACTTTGTTGTTCCTTTCTATAACTGAAGATTAAAGTGTGCCTAATTTAAAGCCAAGAAGCAAGTCCAGGAATTGTCAAGTTGCATAAAGCAGTGAAGTGCTTTGTATCCTTCAAGAGAATTGACCTAGAATCGGTTGAAGAGTGGTGTAATTATTTTTAGATCATTAAGACAGGCTTTACATATTAGAGATATGGTTTAGAAGCAAATGCAATTTGGGAAATGCTCCAATATACCTCTGGCAGTTATTTCTCCACCCATTTTATAATATTCAGAGCTAAACTCTGTAATAAAAGAGCTTCTTTAAACCAGAACTCTCGAAATCCTTCAAATTTTATGGGGAATATTTAATATCATGCGAAAGGAGATTTTTTGGAAGATTATCTCCTTCAGATGGTACATCTGTTCAGTCCAATTTTCGAAAATTCGGTCGAGCATTTCGAATAGTAACTGCCGAATGACACGTGTGATGTTTCGCTCCAAGGCATAAACTGAAGCGGGATTATCTAAATTGGTTTTACACTTTATATACATATCCTCTCAGGAAAAAGTCGAATGGTGTAATATCCGATGATCATCGTGGCCAATAGACCGGACGAAAAGGTGAAATAATGTACTAACCGAAGTGTTCTCTCAATAAATCCATTGATTGATTCAATGTGTGGGATGTGCCGCCGTATTGTGGAAACCAAATGCCGCAGAGATCAAGGCGCGATAACGATCACCATTGACGGTTACGTTCTCACGACGATTCCATCGGCCCCCAAAATGATGAGGATGACTCGTTTAGATACCCATTTAGCCATAAATGGGTCTCATTCTCTTCTTGGAATATTTCAAGAGTCCATATAGCGAAGAGATCTCACTTGAGCAGGCCGAGCGGATTCAGTTCTTGTACAAGCTATATTTTGTACGCTTTTAATTTAATATCTCGACATAGAATGCGCCAAGTCGTAGCATACGTAAGTCCGAGTTGCTGCGAACGGCGCAGAAGCGACTCTCCACGGTCTTCGTATACACTCTGCTATATTTTCTTCACTAGGTACTAGATGTGGTATATTCGGTCGAATATTATCCAATAATGAATGCTGAGTCTCAAGATGGGTGATGGTGTTGGAAATAATAAGCTCAGCAGGCCCATTATGTTGTCCATAAGTTGAGCGGAGCACACGAAACATGCTTCTTCTTGACTCACCAGTCCTTTGCACTTTCAAGAATAAGATTGATATATTGTTTTTTGGATAGTCTTGTAACAGGACTTTATTATGTTCACCCAGCTTAGTTACTCGTATGCTCTGCTTGGGCTTTTCCGCTTGATTCGTTATTCCGAAGTGAATATTTTTTTAAATATTTGAGCGGGTTAAGACCTTCTTCCTTCCCGCTAATTAGCAAGTCACAATATCATCACAGTATCGTAAAGTCTATCTATTTTGTATGTTCAATCAATGGTAAACACCGTTAAATCTTATCTTCGATTGGTGGAAATTATTAGTTCAGCGGAAGGTGGGAGAGTGTGATCTTTCGAGTATCTCTTTACATGATGCCGATGGTATTTTAGTCTAAAAGTATGTTGAATGATTGAGGTAATCGATTTAGCAGCCAAAATTTAGGCAGAAGCCTTTATAATGATGATCTTCGGTATCCTAAGTTTGTCTCACTCTCGTTTGAGTAGTTGTTTCTATAGGTAGACCTTTAATTTCTTAAAATTCATCTAACGGATGTCGTTTAAAGCCTGATCTACACCCTCACTCACGAAAGGTGGCAGTATTATCTTTGAGATATGTATTTCTTATCAGCATGGGCAGTGCTTTTGTACGGAGCTTTTTGTCTTGTCTTCGTACTCAGTAATGGGAACTCTTCTTATGGTTATTATCTGTTGTTCGCAATACAACTCTGGTATTGAGCACTATTTGAACCTGGTAAAAGAGGACAGTGTTTTAGGTTCACTTAATATGTGTAAAGAATTCTTTGCCGCATTGTTGTTCATTTCTTGCAAATCAAAGTAATGTTTCAAATATATCTTTAGTTTAACGATCCAATATATCTCAGAGTTTGTCGATACAAGAAATTAGAATGCAGAAGACAATAAAGAATATGTCTCAGAGTTCCATTCTACGGCCCTTAGCCTAATATTTTATAGTATTTTTTGGTTCAATAAACTGATGTGCAATTCCACCAATTTCATGTTGTTTATAATACAGACTTTGCGAACAAGTAGAAGCTCCACTTTATAGACACAACAGCATATTGTATTATCTCATTTCGCATTCTTCAAAATACTCTCATCCAACAACTAAATTACGCCGCATATTTCAATCGAAGCTCTATACATAATGCATGATTATGATGACTTCACTATTATGCCAACATGTCAACAGGGTCAAAATGGACAAAACGGCGTGTGAGGCAATCTGCAAGAGCAACAACAATGAAAAGCTGAATTTTTATATAAAGAAAGCAAAGAAATGCAAAAAGAAGCGCTAAAAAACGTGTGATATAAAAGCAAAACAATGCAATGCAATAAAATGTGTACCAACAACAAAACGAACAACAAACGAAATTGCAATGAAAAACAAAACACTTGACAGGCGAGCGCTGTTGAGTGCAGCAATCACGCAGGCAACTTGCAACAGCAAAATAATTGCGCAAGTTCCACAACAGCAATGCAACAAAAGCAAAAACAATCAAACAAAAATCAAAAACAAAAGCAAAAGAGTAAAAAAGTTGAAGTAAAACACAATTTGATGCGCAAACAATACATAACCAAGCGAAAAGTCCAATAACAGAAAGAAAATTTTTATCGATAGCAGCTGTTGGCTGCCACCGCTGCTCAGGCTGCCAGTGCTGCCGAGTGTTGCATGCAGTTTATTGTTGCTGCAACAAGCTAGGCAAGGTGGCGCATAATTCACGCTTCATTTACCAATACCTATCGTCGCCGATTGAATTCGCTTGGAATTGGGTATAAAACAGCAAAGCTCAGAAAGCACTTCAAAATTCAGTTAAGTGAAATAAATTTGAGTGAAAATTAAATTGGTTGAAATGAAAGTGAAACAGTAGCTCGATTAACTTATTTATGGGATCAGTTCAATCGCGCTGATACTATAAAATCGAGACTTAAATTATAAATATGGACAGTTTTAGCTTCATGGCAAATCAATATTGGTAGCTCACGAAATAAATGAATTGCAGCCTTATTTCGAAGGGCTGTCTTATTACTTAGAAATAGGACCGTTGTGAAGTCAATTTGTCGTCCTTTCACAAATTGGTATTCGGAGCTTAAGTAATCACCCGTTCAAATGACATCTGTAAAAATCTCAATTAAACAATGACAATGTCATTTTCAAATAGTTTTGAATAATAATACCGAATTCGCAACCTTTGAATGGATGGCAGTCATAATCCGTTTCGGTTAGTTCGAATGATGACTAATAAGCCCCACATAGACCAGTTTTGGTCTCGAAAGCACGAATTCTTTACCTCAAATTAAACTGTACCTCCATCTGGCATTACTAAGGACCAGTAGGTCTATGTATGACGTGATAGCCGCTTTACTAGCTTGAGTGCCGTCACGTTGTAAATGAGGAGTGGTCATTCTAAGGGATGCCAAGTGAATGGATCTGTGGCCTCACTAGCGATACTTCTTCGAGTACCACACTCCGCCTGACTGCCTATATAGATAATGAGAATTATGGAGGTACATGCTCGCCATCTTTCCCAATAACTAAGAAAAAAATCTGAAATCTACTGCAGAGATCATGCCGCATAAAAGACTCAAATATGATTAACTTTGGACAGTACGAGATTTGACAATTAAGTAATGAGACTGATTTTATTGCCGCGCTTGTGGTAAACCTGTGACCTTGAAATTTTTCCGGCATCCCTCCTCTCTCCATTGATATACTATATGTACCATCGCTGTAGCTTATTTAGTTCGCCTGCTGCGTCAAGTTGAGTAGACGTGTGTTTGTAGTGCTCGTCACGAAAATGGAAAAACGAAATCAGGAGCAAACGAAATGACCGAAGAGAACACTGTTTGGAACAAGTGGAAAACAATCCCACGCTGCTTGATCGCGTTATTACAGGCGATGAGAGATGGTTTTTCCAATACGACCCGGAAACCAAACGCCAAAGCTCACAATGTTTGTCTCCGCGCGCGCCTCGTTCGAAAAAAGCTCACATGAGCAAGTCGAAGGTGAAAACGATTATTATTGCTTTTTTGATAGCCGATTTCATGTCCACAATGAATTCGTCCCACCGGGGAAAACTGTGAATCAAGTCTACTATTGCCAAGTACTCGAACGATTGCGAAAACGAGTCAACAGGGTGCGTCCAGACATCGCTCGTAACTAGATCCTTCATCACGACAACGCGCCGTGCCACACCGCCCTCAGCGTGTCCCAGTATTTGGCCTCTAAAGGGATCGCCGACAGCCGCCTTATTCGTCCGACATGTCACCCTGTGACTTTTTTTGTTTCCTAAAACAAATTCGGTGGTCAATGGAACCCATTTTGAGTCGTTTACGGACATCCAGGCGGCCGTGACGAGGGTACTAGCGGACATCCCAGTCGAAGCGTTCCAGAAATGTTACGAAGCATGGAAAAAGCGCTGGAATCGCTGTATATCTGCCCAAGGGGACTACTTTGAAGGGAATGGCAGAGTTGTAGAATAATTTTCAAATATTAGGGTTTTATGGAATTAGTCTCATTACTTAATTGTCATACCTCGTAATACCGATTTCACAAGCTGTGAATGCATGGCAGCCATAATCCGTTTCGGTTAGTTCGAATAATGACTAATAAGCCCCACATAGACCAGTTTTGGTCCCTAGCTGTACCAGATTCACTTGTTTCTTACTCACACGGTCTCGAAAGCACGAATTCTTTACCTCAAATTAAACTGTACCTCCATCTGGCATTACTAAGGACCAGTAGGTCTATGTATGACGTGATAGCCGCTTTACTAGCTTGAGTGCCGTCACGTTGTAAATGAGGAGTGGTCATTCTAAGGGATGCCAAGTGAATGGATCTGTGGCCTCACTAGCGATACTTCTTCGAGTACCACACTCCGCCTGACTGCCTAAATAGATAATGAGAATTATGGAGGTACATGCTGATGCTCCCCATCTTTCCCAATAACAATGAAAAAAACTGAAATCTACTGCAGAGATCACGCCGTATAAAAGACTCAAATATGATTAACTTTGGACAGTACATCCCCGCACCAGCTCCGTCCTACTTTTTCAAATCAGTCATCTTTTACGCTTTCTAAGTTTGCTCTAAATCATCACAGTTAAAAAATGGAATCTAGTAGTCAGTGCATATCAGTCTTCCATTACCAACCGAGCTATGTCCGGAGGTTCTATGCATAAATTCACCTGCAGCCAGTAGTTGTCTCGCTCGACGCAGTTTTCAGCGATGTGGCCTATAGAAAGCAAAGTTAATACCAATTTAACAGCCACCGTTTCAGAAAAATGTATAAGGTCAATCATATGTTACGTTGAAGCCCTATACTATTTATTTAATGCTACTACTACAATGAGCAAAAAATATTGACTTCATTCTGTTTTTAAAATTCTTAATTTATTCTTTAAAATCTGTGTCCTCCCCCTGGAAGTAATTATCTTTGGCCCTTGTTACAACGTTTTTTACAATCCTCGAAATAACTGTTAAGGTCAATTTACGGAATAGCCTTTATTGTGCATAGTAATTCACGTTTAATGTCTTGAGTTGACTCAAAACGGTTTCTCCGGAGCGGTCGTTTGAGTTTGCTGAATATCCAAAAGTCACACGGAGCTAAATCAGACGATTTCGGTATGACATTGTTTGAAAATTTGGAGAAAAACTCACGCAGAATCAACTCAGCCTGCGGCGGCATATTATAGTGGTGCAAAAACCAAGAGTTGTCGACCCCCCTTTTTACGAATAATTTCGCGTAAACGACGTATAACACTCAAATAATATTGTTTGTTGACAGTTTGGCCCGTCAAGAGGAATTCGGAGGACATCACTTCTCGATAATCGAAGAAAACTGTCAACATAACCTTCATGTGATTTTTACGGCTTCGGCTTACCTTTGCCACGGTCGATTGATCATCTGTTTCTGGTTGTTAGCACAGATCATTGCCAGTAATAATACATTTCACAACATCCTGGTCTCACGAATCTTTAATGGCCTATGAGTAACTTTTATTATCAGTAATTGTCTTCATTAGTTTAGCTAGGATCTGACACGGTCATGACCATAAATGTTCCCAAACTATATTTTGACATTTTGAAAAAAATAAATCATTTGCTTATTCATTCATCTAGAACTAACTCAGTGACCAAACTGAACTACTCGTTTCGGCTTAAAACATAAAGCAAAAGTTTCGACTTTAGAAAAGATTATGGTATTACAGTGGTACCTTGGTCCCACTAGGTCTATATCCTTAGTGAAAGTATATTAAATAGAACATTAGTATCGTTCCCTTCGCCTGCCTTGCGACCACATTCAGTTAGTACGTGTCAATTGTGGTGCAATGGCCAAAATACCATGCAGCAGGTGTTTGAGCCGCAACTAAGTGGCTGCTTGTGAAAATTCTACAAATGCAACAAAGCAGTGGCGGCCACTAGCATCAAAGCGGCAGCAGCAACAGTTGTTCAATGGAAATTGCAGCAATCCGAATGTCTGTTAGTGTGTTGAGCAAAGCACGTCGAGTGGTAATTGCAAAGCATTGCAACAGCAACAAAAATAAGGAAAGCAACAGTTATAATTGCCATGGCAGACCAACAACTAACTACATTAAACCAAAATTAAAGTAAGTAAAAGCAAACAATCGCTGAGGTCGCCTACACAATTGACCCAAAACAATTTTAACCACAATGAGGAAGGCTTATGCGGACCAGCAATAGCCAATGGCGCACTTTGAGCGGAGGAAAGAGTTGCCAGTGAAAGAGGTAAATGTTGTTAGTGTATTCAAGAAAGAGGCTCGACCTCTGTGAGAGTTTTGAAGAGCTAAAATCTGTTGAAATGCAAAACCGCAACTCGAGGTACAAGGGCTTTCACTAATAAGTGAAATAAAGTATTGATGGCGATTAGAAAATAGTGTATTTCGAATGGGGTTAATCCTCGGTTAAAAAACAGTTATACCTAGTAATCTAAAATCTATCAAAATAAACTCCGACTAAACATAGAACATTTTATGCCAGTGTTCAGCTTTTGATTTCTCCATTTTGATATTGAACAAAGTTCCACACAAAGCTCTTAAAGCTCTAAATACTAATCTAACACTGTGGGGCTGCTTTTGAAGCTCTTTACGTACAGCTATAAACGAAACAATTGGTTTTCGGAAAATCGGTCGCAGCGGAGAGAAACGGACTACGGTTAAAATCGACATCAACGCGTGTGGGATGGGACAGAAATGGTGAACCCGATTACCCAATCGACGACGATAGAGCGGCCGTTCCATTGGCCGACCATGAAGATGTTCGAATAGTATTTATTGGTCTGAAGCACAACAAAGCGGAGGGGGCCAATAGATTGCCGGCCGAGCTAAGCCTCCAAACCATCGCATATAAAGTTCAAACGAGCATACTGTGTGAAAGACTGTCCAACCCACAAAGAGTTAGACCCACACAATTTGCGCCAACTACCGTGGGCCTCCAGGTTGGACAAGGAAGCGATATAAATGGGTTTGGTAGTGAACGAGGACAAGACGAAATATCTCCTGTCATCAAACAAACAGTCGTCGTACTAGCGATTTGGCTCCCACATCACTCTTGAGAGTCACAACTTCGAAGTCGTAGATAATTTCGTCTATCTTGGAACCAGTAAACACCTTTCTTGCCGAACAAAGACAAAACTCTACAAGTCTCTCATCATCCCCGTCCTGTTATATGGTGCAGAGACATCGACGAAGTCAGTTTCCGAGATAAAGGTTCTGGGCAACGACGAATACCACAGTCGATGGAACGATGAGCTGTACGAGATCTACGATAACATTGATATAGTTTAGCGTTAGTTTAGTAAAGAGACAACCATGCAGTTGTTTGCAGTTTACTTTCGACGCATTTTAGACGTGTGAAGGTTTGAACAAAACTCTTTTGCTCATTGAAGTTTTGTACGAGAGTCCAGGAAAAGGTGCTCTTCGAAAAATATGGGAGAAGAGAAGTCGGATATCTAAAACAGGCGGAATAAAATTATAATGACTTCAACGAATTCACCAGATACCTATGTGAGGTATATGTAATTATTCGGTGTTTAAGAAAAGTTATGCTATGTGTCGCTTCCGCCTGCGCTGGATTCATTGGCTATACTTATCTACGCATGTCAAAACTGTGCAAAGCAGCTTAGCTTGCCAAAGACAAGATCTGCCACATTTTTTTGCATTTCATTATATGTTTTGACTTTTTCTTTTGAAATCAAAAATATAACCGACACAATTTAAGGCAAAGCGGAAGTATCTGTTGTCCAGCGAAGCAGTAAAACGTTTGACTTACTTATTCACAGTTATCTCACATACTCACAAACAAACTGAAAAGTCGCCTGTTTGTGTGGTCACTCAAGCTGCACTGTCTTGCGCCCGCCCGTCGCTTGCCTAAGGCCACACCCTATTAATATCTACAGCCTGACGCTTCCGTATTAATGCCGTGGTGTTGTTGTTACCGGCTGTGTACTATCCACCTACTTTCCTTAAAGTGTACCAGTTTTTTGCTCTATTTGGCATTTTCCGCAACAAAAAACTGATCCACAACTAGTTTGGCTATTGCCTCCATTATGTAATGCAATTGTTTAGTTTTTTAAGCAGACGAAATGAATTGAAATGGAAAATATATTCGAAATGCTTCGGTTTTTTACGGAAATGAATCAATGCACCTTGCTTTAGCAAATGAAGCTCGCAAAGTATGCCTCCAAATAATTTATATTTGCTTCCGTTATTAATTAATTGCACCTTTCGCGGTTCATTAAAGAAAATATAAATTATATATATATATGAATGCATGTATAGTCAGTGGCGGGTTTAAGCGGGTATTTGGGAGTCTTATAACCCCTTAAGACTTCCCAGACAATGAGATAATACATTTTTATTACCTAAAAGATTACAGAGGTTTCTAGGTCCCCATATGCGGGAAGGATTTTCTATAGGAGAAGTGCGGGGAGCTTTTTTAGGGATAGATCAAACTTAAGAGCAGGGTTTATGGAGTAGTACACTGTCGTTGCCGATAGCATCGAATTGTTTTATGATTAGACAGGTTGGAGTATTTCAACACAGCGTCAGCTACTTGAATCTGTAATGGCGTAAGCGGTGTATATGCCCGTAAAGAAGATGAAGAAGTTACATTAGCTGTTTGTAAAAAGATGAGATAGAACCACCTCTATACTTCCTTCTCGAATATCCCACCTTTGCCAAATCAAAGCAAAAAGACCTCGGATCCCATACTTTTAGACATCGAAGTGAAATAGCGGAAGAGAAAAAAAGCATCTAGGCAGATTTTTTGCAGGTTTAGAGTATTTTTGTCGATAGCTAAAGCACATCTCACTTGATGTAACTAAATTTGATTTTATCCATCTTCTATTTTTATTAGAGTAGACCCCGCTTACCCGGTTAAAGCTGATTTTTGGTTTTATCCATGAGGTCTCAAAGCTACGATATAATTTTTAAACCTTTTTTGGACTTGAATATTTCAGTTAAATATTGCGATAACTCATATTTTCAAAAGACTGAAGCCATGAAGCGTAGATGTACAATGCATTTCTTCTCTAATATTTAAAAACAATTAGCGTCAACTTTTCAATGGAGCTAAGCTTATAGTCAACTGAGTTATTTATATCCGTCATGGAAACCGCCTCAGCTACATAGCCTAATATCTTAATTCATTAGCCGACTGTCTTCTTAGTTCCCGATTTAGATGTGAAACTTATCAAGTGGATGATAAGTAAATTTTTATCTACTGAGGTTTCACATACCAAGTTGTGATATACGATACGAGTATATACATTAGGTGCTTCAAAAAAGTTTTTTGGAATTTTTTCAACTCTTACCCCCTCAAATGTTAATGACTCATAAACAAAAAATCCTCCCACAAGCCAGGCGCTGTAGCTTAACTCTAAGGGGTCGCTATTTTTTTTAGGTTCCCATACTTTTTACATAGGAATTTTCGTTTTTTCATTCAAACTAAAATTTCACCAACTAATTTTCGTTTCGCAGAAATATCCATCACAAATTCATAAAGTTGGCTTTTCAAACTTTCGGTTGCCAGCCCAAAACAATCGTTACCGATAATAGAAGTGACCATAAAAAATTCAAAAATTAAATGTCTTATTGACACAGGATCTACAACATCATTATTAAAAATATAGGGTGATTTTTTAAGAGCTTGATAACTTTTAAAAAAAAAAAACGCATAAAATTTGCAAAATCTCATCGGTTCTTTATTTGAAACGTTAGATTGGTTCATGACATTTACTTTTTGAAGATAATTTCATTTAAATGTTGACCGCGGCTGCGTCTTAGGTGGTCCATTCGGAAAGTCCAATTTTGGGCAACTTTTTCGAGCATTTCGGCCGGAATAGCCCGAATTTCTTCGGAAATGTTGTCTTCCAAAGCTGGAATAGTTGCTGGCTTATTTCTGTAGACTTTAGACTTGACGTAGCCCCACAAAAAATAGTCTAAAGGCGTTAAATCGCATGATCTTGGTGGCCAACTTACGGGCCCATTTCTTGAGATGAATTGTTGTCCGAAGTTTTCCCTCAAAATGGCCATAGAATCGCGAGCTGTGTGGCATGTAGCGCCATCTTGTTGAAACCACATGTCAACCAAGTTCAGTTCTTCCATTTTTGGCAACAAAAAGTTTGTTAGCATCGAACGATAGCGATCGCCATTCACCGTAACGTTGCGTCCAACAGCATCTTTGAAAAAATACGGTCCAATGATTCCACCAGCGTACAAACCACACCAAACAGTGCATTTTTCGGGATGCATGGGCAGTTCTTGAACGGCTTCTGGTTGCTCTTCACCCCAAATGCGGCAATTTTGCTTATTTACGTAGCCATTCAACCAGAAATGAGCCTCATCGCTGAACAAAATTTGTCGATAAACACATTTCGAACCGAACACTGATTTTGGTAATAAAATTCAATGATTTGCAAGCGTTGCTCGTTAGTAAGTCTATTCATGATGAAATGTCAAAGCATACTGAGCATCTTTCTCTTTGACACCATGTCTGAAATCCCACGTGATCTGTCAAATACTAATGCATGAAAATCCTAACCTCAAAAAAATCACCCGTTATAATGTGTTAAAAGATTATGAATGCATTGAGCTTGATAAACCAATACACTTTAGCACCTTTAAGAAAAATTTTTCCCTAAATAAAGAGTTACACAACAACCGATATCAGATATCGGAAATGCCTTCACATAGGCAGTGCTGTCGTCACAGAAACGGCACGTGTACAGGTCACTAAAAACCTCCGCTCTAAGGAAACGCCCAACCTGGAACCACATTTTCATTACTTCAGGTTCGGTAGACTGATGCAACTCTTAGAGATGCGGTGCGCTGCACTCTGGCCACTACCTTGCGTCGGTTTTCCTTTTTATCATCTGCCCAGACCTCAGCTCCGTATAATAGGACGCTGCTAGTAGTCGACATTAGGAGCTTTCTCTTTCCTTGGCTGTGGAAACCTTTGTTGGCCATTAGTCTGCTAAGTCAGGAGGTGATTTTCGCTGCATTTTCAGCGGCGTGCTGGACTTGTACTCAGAAGGTTAGTCTGTGGTTCATTCTTACGCCTAGGTAGTTTACTGATTTTTATGTTATGAGAATGTCCGTAGTCGTTTGCATACTTATATCGAGGGCTATAGCTCCTAGATCTGCTGAGCCAAAAGCCGTGTTGTCTACAGTCTTTCAGCTTCGTTGATAGCCGCTTCGAGTTCGAGTGCAAGTAGCCTTTCATAGAGCTTTCTTGCTGTTTCAAAGATTCATAGTGGTGAGTATGCTGATGGCAAGTTGGGATCACCTTTTCTCTTACTGATCAGCACTAGACGTTAGTTTTTCCATGCTTTTGGGAATATTCGGGCATCGAGGCCGGTGTTTTATCTATTCAATAGTACTGCCAGTCGCTCGGTAGCGATAAGTTTCAGGATTTCTGCTGGGATCCCGTCCGGCAGGGTGATTTGTTGGACTTGCACTTGCTAGTGGGTAGTTGCAGCTCTTTGAGAGTGAACTGTCGAATTTGCAGAAGTCTTAGATTTCTTTCAGAATCACTACCCCTTTTTTCATGTGTGGGGAAGTATGTGTAAAAACAGGGGTTCTGAGGTTCTACATTACTATTTTATACCCAAGTTCCCAGGGGTTTTGTTTACATACTCGCGTAGTTTCTTCCATTTTTTCTTTTTGCTATCGTCGATGGCATGCTTCAGTTCCTTTTTTGTTGCTTGGTATTGCGGCTCCTCTGCGCCTGGATCTCGTGTAGGACCTGCGAAGGCGAAAGTATATTCGCATTTTCAATCCGCCAGTAAACTGCTGCTTTATGTTTGCATTATGAAGCCTTGGGCACTGATTTTTAACAGGCTCTTGTTACATTAAGCATTGTGTGCTCGACAATTTTCCTTGCAATTTTGTGGGAACTGTTAGATGGGCTCTGGTTGTATATTGCAGAGATACATTTATTTTCGAAACGTAGAACTTTCAGTTATAATATTTAGTTTTTTCAGCTTTTGTCTTAGTATTAATATAAATTTAACTAAATTTGTTGACACATTGCGAATTTTACTATATCATTTACATTTGAGACAAATAGGTTTAACCAATTGGATTTCCAATTTTTCTCTAAAAATATTTTGCGATTTTCTCATTTCTTCAAAATGTTCAAATTCGTTTTAACCTCATTTATTTATTCACGTTGCTCATAATGCTTATACGCTCATTTCACTTACTCTACTGAGCTCATAAATCACATCAATCGGCCTTATTGCCACCAAAATTTCGAAAATTATCAACAAAATTCAAAAATAAACAAGTATTTTGCATTCGCAAACACAAACAACAACTCCAATATTGTATTAAATAATGTAATACGCGTCTGAGCTGAGTTGAGCTGAGCTCGCAATCATTGAGTCAATAATAATCGGATATAAAATGTAATAAACAATAACATAAACAACAAACTCGCTCGCAAATGCAAGCGGTTATATTAGTTTGCACATCCATACATATAAATATATACTATATATACATATGTATATATTATAACGGCATGATATTTGAATATTATCTGGATGTGCGCGTTTACATGCCCATGACAGCAATGGAATTTCGCCATTAAATCGCAAATGTGCACAATCCACTGATAAAACTCATTAAAATCGACTGATAAATTACGAAAATAATTTTGAATCTCGGTCATGTATGTGTATGTGTATGTGCTTATTGGGCGCAATAATTTTGATATTCATTTAACTGTTTCGTTGTGCATATTTCGCATTTTTACTGCGCACTTTATTAATAGCAATAATTTGTAACTCAATCTGTTATGAAGCCTGCCTTCAGCTTTGTTGATTTGAATTTACTTCACAACTTTTTTCCTTCATTTTAAATATCTTAACTCTCTCTTTCACACTCTCTACAATACCAGATCTGGCATTGGTAGGCTCGTAATTGCATTGTTTAACATTTCGCTGTTATTCGCTGTTAAGCAACAGGAGGCTGTTATGCTGGGCAAATGAAAGCGAAAGCCTTTTGTTGTGTAATATTTGCGGTATTTTCTTGAAGGCTGTCTCTCTCAGCCTTTCTAACTCTCTTTTTCACAAGTTGTATCTCAGTTGACTCATTAAATGCTCTTCAATTTCAACATCCTGTTTACTGTTAAAAGGAAAAAACTGCAAACAGTACTGAGAAAAACTACAACAACATTAAAATTGAATGTAATTACAAGTACAAGTGAAGTCATTTGTGTATTTTGTATTCCTTTTGCCTATTAACAATTTATACCGGTTTGTTGGCAATGATTTAGTATGTGCTTTGTGCAGCGAAAGGTGATGAATCTAATGAAAAAGCAAATAAAATAATAATATAAAATTCAATATAAAAAAATAAAATAAATAAAAAAAATTAAATAAAATAAAATAAAATAAAATAATTAAAAATAAAATAAAATAATAAATTAAAATAAAATAAAATAAAATAATTAAAAAAAAATTATATAAAATAAAAATAAAATAAAATAAAATAAAATAAAATAAAATAAAATAAAATAAAATAAAATAAAATAAAATAAATTAAATTAAAATAAAATAAAATAAAATAAAATAAAATAAAATAAAATAAAATACAATAAAGTAAAATTAAATTAAATTAATATAAATAAAATTTCAGACGTCAAAAAATATAATAAATCTATTTCAAGTAAATAAAATTAAATAAAACAAAAAAGTAACATGTTAAATTTAATTAATTTAGGTTAAATTAAATTTACTTAAATAAAAGAAAATAAAATTAAAATAATTAAATAAAAAACAAAAAACAACATAAATCGAAAATGGAAGAAGAAAATGTAAATAAAATATAGAAACCAGTTTTCATCTCGATTTGATTTCATATACTGAATCATTTACCAGTAAAATAATAAAAAAATAATCTAAATTCGGGTATAAACCAACATTTTATTCTCTTGCAAATTGCAAGGATTAGAGCCGTGGCAAAACTTTCAAGAACATAAGGTTTGTTAGTTATATGGGGTCTAGGGCGAGTTTTCACCCAATTTTATTCATTCTTCCATACCATATGTACACCGTTGTAAGAAAAACACGCTCTCTCAATTTTATTAATGTAACTCAAATGTTGGCCGATATATATAGCATAAAGTCGCTTGAAAGTACGAAAATCTTTATATTATATATATATATTATATATTTGTAGCATATAGACATATCATTATAAGAGAAGAATTAACATTTAATTTCAGTTATATACTTCACACACTGACTGATATTTCCAGTTAAAGGTCTACCATAAGCACTGGGTCCACATATTCGGTACCTTGGGGCTTGAAGAGTCTTAAGGAGCCACACCACAAATGCAAATCAAAAATTCGTTTTCTTCCTGATATTTCAATTCATTCTTATTTTGTATGCTGGAAAGTAATGGTCTCAAATGGTATTTAAAATTGTCTTATATGGGAAGTAGGCGTAGATGTATTACGATTTCGCCCGTTTCCTTCTTGTAACATATGAATGACAGACAAATTTAACGTACCAAATGTGGTTGAAATCGGTTCGACAGATCTCAAGATATGTGGTTTCACCTAAAAGTGGGCTGTGCCACGCCTCGTTTATTTATAGCCCAGCGCAATTAAAGGCTTCTCATGCCATCCCGGAAGTAAAATTTAATGGCTCTGTCGTGTTTAATTATTCACTTATCGCGCTTGTGGTAGTTTTTAATTGTACCGTTATATGGGGAGTGGGCGGGGTTGTCATCCGATTTCATCCATTTTCAAACTGCCGGTAATAGTTCTTTTTAGAATTTTCCTAAGCGAATTCGGTTATGGTATCTTTAGTGATCTATGAGACATGTACATTAAAGTAGGGAGCGTGGCCACGCCCACTTTTTCATGAAATTTTTCCCACAGGTGCTTCTTGCTACTGTGATCTGCTGCGCGAAATTAGACTTTTATATCTTATATTATACGTTTTTCATTAATACCGTTTTGTGGGCGTGGCAGTGGTCCGATTACGCCCATCCACATACTCAAAAGTTTGTTTTTACTAAGAAACCCTCATACCAAGTTTTCATAAAGATATCTCAATTTTTACTTAACCCATTTACAGCCAATGGTCGATTTTTCGACCAGCAACTTTGAAAAATCACCGAGACGAAAATATCCGAGATATGTCTTGAAGGCAATAATTGTATGTCATCTTGCATCTTTATAATCTTGACAAAATTTTTCTTTCATTAATTAGTAATTGTTTTTAAATTTTATCGGATTTTCGGAAGACCCATTTTTTCGACATTTTTTATAAAAATTCGGAAAAAATAGAGAAAATTAAAAAAAAAAATAAGGTTTCTATATATTGTAGTGTTTGTCGCACACTTCACGCAGAATATATTTTTCAGCAGATCAGTTGTAGTATAGAATGATAAGGAATGCACAAAATTAACTGGTTGATAAATCGACCACCGGCCGAAAACGATACGAAAAATATTTCCACTTCACTATTTTTGTGTCCTTACATCTAGGAAGTTAACATAATGCATGCGAGCGTAAAACTAATGAGTGTAAATGTTTATTGTTGTTTCTGTTATTTAATGTAAGGAAAGATTAAAGAAAAGATCAATTAGAAGTATGGAAATTATTAAATGAGAAAAAGAAAATATGAGAGGATAAGTAAGACAGGTAAAGAAAGAATGAAGAGAGATGTGTTTTTGTTGGTAGTGGGAGTACTAGTATATGACTATATACTTTTAATTTAACAGAAAATTGCTTTGTTAAATTGTTGATTACTGAGTTCTTTCATAAACAAGTATACGCAAGAAGTATCATAATGAAAAACATGCAGGACAAAGCACCGTCTTACAGTTCATAAAATTTTTCGTAATTACATATCAGAAAATGAAAAAATCGAATAAATACTTGTTCCATTCCATGGAATATTCAAGAACTTTCTTTCTAGATATTTGTAGAATAGAATTTTCCGAAGCTTCCAAGATCACAAATATAAAAAGGCGCCCTTCATGGCAGGTAGTTAGTCGGTTGTTGCACACGAGCCTGAACAGGTCTTCCAGTGAAATTTTGAGTTGTCTCTTGAAAATGTTTCGTAAAAGATACCGGAGCCAAAGAGAGATTGAAGAGATTATGGGGCACGCCGATCATGAAATCGGAAATCGCATCCTCCATGCAGATATGGTCGACTTAGTGGTCTTGCCTCCGGAAACTACAGATGCAGTAAGTGACACGGAAAATATCGATGAAGAGGAGCAAATACTCAACGATGGAAGTGCGTTTTTGCCTCACGAAGTAGCTGGGAATATTGAACTATGTTGCGCGTACAATGAAGACAATCCGAATACGTCAGCCGATTGCAACGAGACCGAGGAACATTCTACTGAATTTGAATCTAGTTCAAGTTCGCGTGTGACATCCAAACGTAGCAGAAAGCAAGTCCATCTGTTCGAACCAAAATGGACTAAAGCAAAAAAAATTAAATACTCTCGCGAGCTTCCGGTGAACAAGGAAATTGACAAAATGGAAAAACTTTACAGCAAATATGGTATGTATTGCAATTTCATGGGCATTTATATTTTCGTGTAGCTCATTTAGTAAGTTATATCGCGTTGCAGGAGGGTACTCACCAATTCAACTTTTCAACTTGTTTATCGATGATGAAATAATCAAATATTTGGTTCGATGTACGATGAACTACGCGAAAGTCGATCACAACGACTTGAAATTTGTAATGGATGATGAGGAAATGCGCCGGTTCATTGGAATTTTGTTCGTGACTGGCTACAATACACGACCGCGCATCGATAATTATTGGTCGTCCCAACCTACACTGGAGTGCAAAATAATCCGTGACGCAATGGCTCGTAATCGTTTCAAACTAATAAAGAAGTATTTCCATGTGTGCGATAATCATACAATCGATGCCAGTGATAAGTTCGCCAAAGTGACCCCGTGGAACATTCGTTTGAATAAGAAGTTTATGCAGTTTGGCGTATTCTCGCACAATCTGTCTATCGATGAGCAGATGATTGCTTACTACGGCCGTCATTCTTGCAAAATGTTTATAAAAGGAAAACCCATTCGATTTGGTTTCAAATACTGGGATTTATGTTCGTCTGATGGCTATTTGTATTCGTTCATTCCGTACAGCGGTGCAAATGAGAATCGAGAACCCGAATACAAAAACTGCGGCTTAGGTGAAATGGTCGTACTAAAGTTTTTGAAACAACTTGACAATCCACGTGAACATAGTGTTGCGTTTGACAATTTCTTCACTTCTCATAAATTGATAAGTCACCTCACCTCTTTGGGATATTATGCTACCGGAACTATTCGTGACAATCGTACGAATAAAGCGAAACTTACTGACGTCTCGTCGTCTAAGAAGAAAGAACGCGGTTGGTTAGATTACACATTTGATCGAAACAATAATGTGCTGATAGCCCGATGGAACGACAATTCTGTTGTGACCATTGCATCAAATCATGAGACAATTGAACCACTGCATCGTGTGAAGCGATGGAAAGGCGGCAAGAAATATTATGTTGATATGCCACACATCGTGCGAGCATACAATAATCGAATGGGTGGTGTTGATCTCTTCGATAATGCCATGAACAATTATCGAATTCGCGTTCGAGGAAAAAAGTGGTATTGGCCACTGATAACAAATGGATTTGATGCTGCAATGGTGAACGCTTGGAAAATTCATTGTGCTCTCGTCAAATATGAAAAGGGAATGTCACGTACCACCGAAAGATGTATTGTTCAGAAAATAGAATTATTGGATCAATTACAGTTCCGTATTTACGTTGCAGAATCTTTGCTTCGAATGGCAATACCGTCGATGTCGTCTTCGGAGACGTTGATTCCACAGTCAACAGCTGTTCGAAAATCCAAAGACGCCGCTCTGGAGAGTTTTCGTAAAGACAAAGTTGGGCATGGCATTAACAAATTAGAGAAACCTCGTCGTTGTCAAAATTGTCACAAACATTCGTCATATAAATGCACAAAATGCGATATACCTCTACATGTTTTGTGCTTCAATCAATTCCATGAAATATAAAGATAAGATATTGAACTTTCAAGAAAAGTTTTTCAGAACTTACTTATGACGTGTATCTTTCTTTTATTTAAAAAAAATGTAATGTGAAATTGAAAAAATGAACAAAATAAACGTTTTGAATGATAAAGCACTGTTTCACTTTAGTAAGTATCGTTTTCGGCCGATGGTCGATTTTTCGACCACATTCCCGTGGCTAAACGGCTTATTGTAAAAATCTCAAAAAATCTAAACCATTGAGTTTTTTTTATACTAAACAAAATATAAAGTTTCGTTGAAATCAAAGCAGTGGATCTAAGTGCGGCCGGAAATGGGTTAAGTTACAGCTTGCACGAATGGACGGACGGACGGACAGACAGTAAAAAAAAACAAAAACTTTATATAAAATAAGACAAAATAAAAATATTTAACAAATCAAATTTTATCAAAAGATAACACTTAAATGGCAAACCAATATTTTTTGAACCAAAGCAATCCACAAATTCTCACAAAAATCTCAAGTCCAACAACGACCACAGTCAAATACAATAACAACAATAGCGTGCTTTGACTTTACCTTGGCAATTTACCGTTTTTCATTGCTTTTTCGCCTTTTTCACTTTTCCACTTCATTCAACTGTTGACTTTTCTTGCTATTTTTAATGAGACATTTTTATTGCTTTTTTTGTTGCTTCTCCAGTTGTTACCTTACTGTTGTTGTCATTGTCTCAGCTGTTACTGCTGTTGTTGGCTGGCGTTCGTTGGCCCAACATTGCTGCGACAGCCGTCAGACGACCTGCTGCGGCGTGATTTTATTTGCTCACTTTTAGGCCGTCAGTGATGATTAGGCGTGCAACTGGTTAACTATTTTTAAGCTGCGCACTTTGTTGTTGGCGTTGTTGTAGTTGCCTTTGCTGGCATGTTTTGTTGTTGTATTTCGCCTGCAGAGCCAATTTTATTGGCATTCATTTTTATTCAGTTTTTTCGTAGATCCCACAAATATGCCAGTTATTGGTGTTTTTATTATTGTTGTTGTTGTTGTGGACTTTTTCGCAACGGAGTACAACGACATTTGCAGCACTGTTTTATTTTGATTTTTGGCCTAAAGAGTGCTCAAGTGTTTGTTGTTGTTGCAGTTACAAGCATAATAGCTGGTTTTTTGTTGTTGTTAGTGCGTTTTCTTTCACGTTGCAAGTGTCGTGTTTACCTTATTACACTTGCCACTTGTGGCCGCTAGTTCCATGGACAAGGTTAGAGCGGTTTTCTTTGATTTGCTTATTTTGCCATTGCTCTGGTATGTTTACAACATATTTATTACAGTCACTGTTAATCGCACAAGCAGATGTTGTAGAGCTGATAACAAATGTGGCATGCACCAACTAGCGTTCGTTGTATTTTATGAAATTCATATTTTTGAGATTTTTGAAAGTAGTGCGGCTTACTGAGGAAAGAGGTTCAAAAATGTGATTCGTAATTTTTTGTTGTTGTTTATTGAGCAAATCAAGAATAGACGGGTAGATTTTTGCTAAACTTAGCTTTGATTTAGAATAGTTCAACAGATTATTTTTATATCCTGAACAGGGTGTATTAAGTTAAGCGCGAAGTTTGTAACACCCAGAATGAAACGTCGGAGACATTTTTTTTTGCTACGTAGAAAGATTGCTGCGAATTTTTGAACAATCTCCCAGTTTGCTTTACTGTCCAGCATGTTGCTGATTAAATTGTCTTCGTTTTTTGGGCCAACCATGTCTTCTACAGCGGTGCGTTTTTGCCGCCATTGCACACATTCAAAGAATCTATGTTTCGCGTCGTTGTATAGGCATGACGGCTCTTTGACTTTTCCCATTCTGTGGACGTTTTTTGGAGGAATCCGTCCCCGGATAACAGCGGGGTGTGTAAAAATCTACTTATCCGAATTTACGGCTTGTCCATAAGTCTAGATCTTTTATTAGTCTGGCCGTCCATCTGCCCGCGGCTTTCGGTGTCCCAGCTTTGTTGCCATGTTATTGTTTCTTTCTTTATTTGTTCTATTGCGCTCTTGTTGTTATCGGATGACTGCTTTAGCTCCCACAGCTTTTTCCTTTCGTATGCTAGAAGTTTAATTGGGGCATTTCCGCTTAAAACTAAAATTGCCTCGCCGGACTCTGTTCGGTAGGCTGAAGCAACTCTAAGGGCTGCGGTGCGGTGTACTGTGGTCATTACCTTACGCCGGTTTTCCTTTTTAAGCACGTCTTCCCAGTCCTCAGCTTCGTGTAAAGAACACTGATTGTCTTCCCATAACATTAGTCTACGGCTTTGTATTGCTCGGCTTCGCGGAATGCGGCTCCTCTGCGCCTGGATCTGTATATAACGGGTGATTTTTTTGAGGTTAGGATTTTCATGCATTAGTATTTGAAAGATCACGTGGGATTTCAGACATGGTGTCAAAGAGAAAGATGCTCAGTATGCTTTGACATTTCATCATGAATAGACTTACTAACGAGCAACGCTTGCAAATCATTGAATTTTATTACCAAAATCAGTGTTCGGTTCGAAATGTGTTTCGCGCTTTTTTATCGACAAATTTTGTTCAGCGATGAGGCTCATTTCTGGTTGAATGGCTACGTAAATAAGCAAAATTGCCGCATTTGGGGTGAAGAGCAACCAGAAGCCGTTCAAGAACTGCCCATGCATCCCGAAAAATGCACTGTTTGGTGTGGTTTGTACGCTGGTGGAATCATTGGACCGTATTTTTTCAAAGATGCTGTTGGACGCAACGTTACGGTGAATGGCGATCGCTATCGTTCGATGCTAACAAACTTTTTGTTGCCAAAAATGGAAGAACTGAACTTGGTTGACATGTGGTTTCAACAAGATGGCGCTACATGCCACACAGCTCGCGATTCTATGGCCATTTTGAGGGAAAACTTCGGACAACAATTCATCTCAAGAAATGGACCCGTAAGTTGGCCACCAAGATCATGCGATTTAACGCCTTTAGACTATTTTTTGTGGGGCTACGTCAAGTCTAAAGTCTACAGAAATAAGCCAGCAACTATTTCAGCTTTGGAAGACAACATTTCCGAAGAAATTCGGGCTATTCCGGCCGAAATGCTCGAAAAAGTTGCCCAAAATTGGACTTTCCGAATGGACCACCTAAGACGCAGCCGCGGTCAACATTTAAATGAAATTATCTTCAAAAAGTAAATGTCATGAACCAATCTAACGTTTCAAATAAAGAACCGATGAGATTTTGCAAATTTTATGCGTTTTTTTTTTTAAAAAAGTTATCAAGCTCTTAAAAAATCACCCTTTAGTATATATATATATAAATTATGGTCGGGAAGATGACAAGCGAAATCGATCTAGCCATATTTGTCTGTCAGTCCTTCTGTTTCTCTGTAGAAACGGTGACTAGACCCACAGTTTTCGGTATGTCGGTCTGAAATTTTGCGTACGTTCTTTTCTTACCAAATGGCAGCTCATTTGTCTCGTAACCGCTAATATCGGACCACTATAGCATTCGGATGCCATACAAACTGCAAATGTTAACGTTCCTTCCTTGCTTGTGTATTAATGAAGACTAATAATTCTCTTTGCCAATTGATCACATCAAACAGTAACTTTTAGAGGATGTAACAGCGTTTCAAATGCGAATGGTTGGGTTATTATCGTAACCATTCAACCAAAAGTAAGCTTCATTACTGAAGACTTAACATGAATAACTTTCGAAAACAGAACTCGGGACCGATGGACATCTCGTTTTGGGCTATTCATCGAACAATCGATGCGCTTGATGAGCGTTCGACTTCAACTCTTGCGAGTTATGTGTACACTATCATCCCAACCAGACACCACACAACAAAATATTATAAATTGGACAAAATAAAAGATTAAAGAAAAACAAGTAAACATTACAAAAAATATAAGATAACAAGTAGAGATAAAGAACATAATGCAAATGTATACAAACATGTTTTGGTCCTTATGTTTGACTGTAATGATAACCCAAACATTATCGGGTAAACCCCACAGTCATGTTTGTTTGCATTCAATAGAAAATAAGATTACATTTTACAAATATTGTATTTCATAAGAAAATAAACAAAACAAAGAAATAGATTAAGAAAATTGTAATCACTTTAGTAGTTATATAAGCAGAACATAACTTGAAACATCAGAGAATAAAATATAATGTCATAGAAATAACATCATTGGCATTTTTATTCCTCCGCTCGAACAAACCTAAAACTGGCGCAGTCGGTAAAAACAAACTGCAAAGTTGAGCGATACTAAAAACTGAAGTTTTTAAGTTTCGTAAGCTTTAGCAACGGGAAGCAAATCTTAAGATTAGCTCCCATTTTAAAAAGATCTCTTATATATACAAATATATAAGTTGGTCGGCACAGATAGCCAAGTTTAAGAAATTTAAGTTTCTACACAAGTTATCTGGAACGTCGGAGAGCGACTCCGAGGACTACAATTTGTGAAGGCGAAGAATAGCTTCATTCCGCCCATCAACATTACCAGGAAGAGTGGGATTAAAAATTAATGCCCCACACACAGAAGACGCAGAAAGAGCGAAGTGCACCATACAAAGCAACAACAAAAAGTTCAGTTGTAATAAAAGAGGATACATCAGCAATGAATCCAGGCGAGCAGCAACCACTTCATATGACAGTATCGCAAATTTTGAAGGACGCTTCAAGAATCATGGACTTTGACGGCAGAGATTTATCATCATTCATCAGGGAAGTTGACATGATCCTTCCTTTATTCAACCCCAACCCATCAATGTTGGAATTTGTAACGCAGCGACACGTCAAAACAAAAATTAAAGGAGAAGCAGCAAGTGTCATCCGGCCTTTGGGACCTACACCAACATGGCAGCAAATGAGAGAAGAACTCATAAAGAATTTTGGAGTAAAGGAGTCGTACCACACCCTTTACAATCAGGCGATTGTACTACGAAACTATAACGTAAGTCAATATTTCCAAAATTTAAAAGATATTTTAGATAAACTAAATTTAAAACATGAATTCGATAGGATAAAGCCTATAGAATTTTCCCCAATTAACAACGAAAGTTTAATTCTAAAAACATTTTTAAATGGGATACACCCCAACTTAAGCAGTGTAGTGATTAGTAGAAATATAAGCACCATTAGAGAGGCTTTTAGCGTTCTTCAAGAGACAGGTTTGCTAATACAATTTGATAAAAGACAAAACAATTATAAAAGAAATAATTATAGAAATTTTTCAAATAGAAATTCTTTGTCTCACAATTTTGGCAATTTCAATAATAACCAGTATATGCAAAATTCCAATAATTTTCAATTTGGACAAAATCAGCCGAGAGAATTTCGTAACAATTCTAACCAAAATGACAATTATCAACAATTTAGCTTTGGACAAAGTAGGCAAAATAATTCACAACAATCTAGAAGATATAATTCAGTCCAAAGGAGTGAAAAGCCCAGAGTTCCGTTGGAAATAGATCACGTTCAAGAACAAGCAAATTTTCGGTTGCCAGCCCAAAACAATCGTTACCGATAATAGAAGTGACCATAAAAAATTCCAAAATTAAATGTCTTATTGACACAGGGTCTACAACATCATTATTGAAATATAATGTGTTAAAAGATTATGAATGCATTGAGCTTGATAAACCAATACACTTTAGCACCATTAAGGAAAATTTTTCCCTAAATAAAGAGTTAGTCACCCCAACCCCAAACGAATTCAATGAAAAAAGTTATATACATTGGAAACTAACCAACATAAAAAATAAAAACTTTGATGCAATAATAGGACAAAATATTTTAAAACCTATTAAAGCAATAATTAACTTAGAAAAGGAGTATGTAGAAATAAACGGCAATAAAATTAAATTTATAAACTCATGCCCTTACAATTACGAAGATATTAATATACTTACAGAATGTAAAGAGAATTTGCTAGATATTTTATCAAATAGTGACATGAATGAAGAAGAAAAGCAAAAATTAGAATACATTCTAAAAGCAAATAGCGATTTATTTTTCCAAGAAGGTAAAAACCTTTCTCATACTCATGAAATTCAGCATGAAATAGTTACAAAAACAAGTAGACCAACTTATAATAAAATTTATAGATATCCCCAAATTCATGAAGAAGAAATTATTAGACAGATGAACGAGATGTTGCGCCAAGGTATAATTAAAGAAAGTAATTCCCCGTACAACTCGCCTCTTTGGATTGTACCGAAAAAGCAAGACAATTCAATGAAGAAAAAATGGAGAATAGTTATTGACTACAGGAAGCTAAACGAAGTCACTATAGATGACAAATTTCCAATACCCCATATAGAAACAATACTCAGCAAACTTGGAAGAGCTCAGTATTTTACAACATTAGATCTTGCAAAAGGCTTTCATCAAGTATTAATAAAAGAAGAAGATAGACCAAAAACAGCTTTCTCTACACCCCAAGGACACTTTGAATTTATAAGAATGCCTTTCGGACTAAAGAATGCACCAGCAACTTTCCAACGTTTAATGAATTCAGTTCTTAGGGAATATATCAACAAGATATGTGTAGTTTATTTAGACGACATCTTAATTTTTAGTTCAAGTATTGAAGAACATACCCAAAATATCACCAAAATATTTTCAGCATTAAGAAAACATAATTTAAAGATTCAGGTAGATAAATGCAAATTTTTCGCGAAAACAACTGAATTTCTAGGTCACACTTTAACAACAGAAGGGATACAACCAAATTTAAGCAAAATCGAAAACATACAAAAACTAAAGTTGCCTACTACATCAAAGCAAATTAAATCATTCCTAGGTATAACAGGTTATTATAGAAAATTTGTAAGAGATTACGCTAAAGTAGCACATGGTTTAACAAAATATTTAAAAAAGGATATTAAAATAAACACTCGCGATCCTCAGTACATATCATCCTTTGAAAAACTTAAAAATCTATTAGTAAGCCCACCAATATTGAAATATCCAGACTTTAACAAAAAATTTGGCATTTCAACTGATGCAAGTGACTTTGCAATTGGCGCAGTATTAACCCAGGACAGTCATCCTATAAGCTATGCTAGTCGAACACTTAACAAACACGAAAGAAGTTATTCCACTACAGAAAAAGAACTACTAGCTATTGTCTGGGCAGTGACATATTATAGACCATACATTTATGGCAGAGCATTCGATCTCTTAACCGATCACCAACCACTTAAGTGGCTCCAAATAAAAAACAAGGGAAAAGACATTAACCCAAGATTGCAAAGATGGTTAATTAAACTAGGTGAATACAATATTAATATAAATTACGTGAAAGGAAAGGAAAATAACGTAGCCGATTTTCTAAGTAGAATAGATAGTAACACAGGCGAGATTCATTCATTGGAAGAAGACAACATAAGCACAAATGCTACAATCCACTCTCAAGAGGAGGAACTAAATGATCATTTTCCAATTTTACACACTATTGTAAATCGCTTCAATACACAAATCATTTTAACAAACAAGAAAATTATGGAATCTGAAGAACTAGGCAACACGAAGAAAATTTTTATTAGCGCAGAAGATATAAAAAATAATAATTTCATAGATCTTTGTCGTAAGCACATAAATAGTGGAAAAGTAGGTATTTTTTCTTATTTAACCGATAATCAGTACAATATAGTTCAGCAAAAGCTTATTCAAATATTTAATAGACATGTAAAGTTTTTTAGATGTGAATTCAATGATAAAGATATGAAAAATGAAGAACAAGTTTATAAACAAATTGCTCAATATCATAAAAATGAAACAGGCCATGCAGGTATTAACGAAAATTATGAAAAATTGACAAAACTAATATACTGGAAAAATTTGAAAGTTTTGATTCAAAAATATATAAATAATTGCGACGTTTGCAATAGAGCAAAATATGATAGAAAACCTTTAAAACCAAAATTTCAATTAACGAAAACACCATCAGATATAAATGAAATAGTTCACGCGGATATATACATAAATAAAAAATGTTACTTCCTTACTTTTATAGACAAATTTGCGAAATTTGCTATGGCATTTCAGCTAGAAGATAGAAACAGTATAACTATTATAGAAAAGCTTAGATTATTCTTTTCTATCAAAGGTAGACCCAGAATGTTAATATTAGATAATGAATTCAACTCAATTAACATAAAAGATTTTTTTAGGAAAGAAGAAATAGAAGTTCATTTTACAAAACCAAACAGTCATACTGGGAATTCAGATATCGAAAGATTTCATAATACTCTATCCGAAAGAATTAGAGTCCTAGAAATTGAAAAACCATGCCTTTCGACAGCGGAAAAAGTATTTCAAAGCATAGAATGGTATAACAAATCTTATCATTCTACAATTAAAGCCACACCTCTTGAGGTTATAAATGGAAAAACTGATAAGAATTTGATTAAAGACACTATTCAGAAGACTAAAGAAAAATGCATAGGAAAACTAAATAGAAATAGAGAAGAGTTTAATAACACTCAAAAAGAAGGTTACGTAAAAAATTATAAAGCAGTTCGGCGCAAATACGAACCAAGGTATAGAAAATTACCATTAGATAATATTCACCCGACACATATTAAACGTCCAAACAAATTTTTAGGT
Organism: Bactrocera dorsalis; assembly: GCF_023373825.1. Lineage (NCBI taxonomy): Eukaryota > Metazoa > Arthropoda > Insecta > Diptera > Tephritidae > Bactrocera > Bactrocera dorsalis. The sequence continues at coordinate 21,196,274 of NC_064305.1, read as the reverse complement.
CAAATACATCTTCAAAATAACATTGATGATAGCAATTGTAATAATTAGCAATGCAGCCAAACTGGAAGTACATGAAATACATACCGACAATGGATACGCAGAAATTATCACCAACACTAAACAGATTGTTACATCATCTGACCTCGTAATTCACATAATTGACCCTCGCGAAATTCTTTACATACTAAATAAAATAACAAAAATCTCGCAAACATATTCACATTTACATTACTACACCCTATCTAATGAAATTGAAATCTTGAGAGGTAAAATCAAAACATTAATCCCAAGAAAAGAAGTTAGTAGAAAAAAGAGAGGGTTAATTAACGGTATAGGTTCTGTACATAAATTTCTATTTGGAACGATGGATGATGGAGATAGAATAGATATTGAAAATCACCTTAAGAAAGTAGATGAAAATTTACATAATTCAATTACAGCTCTCGACCACCAAATAAAAATTAATAATTTCTTTTCGAACACGTTTACAAAATTAAAACAAATTATTGAAGACGAAAGAAATAATTCTTTAGTGTATCAAGAGAGAACAGACAAAATATTGATTCTTCATGAACAAACAATAAAGATAAACATTCTCAAAGACGCAGTAAACCAGATTCAGGAAAACATTATTTCAGCAAAAAATGGTATTTTTCACCCAAGCATTTTAACAAATGAAGAAATTTATAATTACAACATAGACCTCAACAAACTTCAATATATAAAATTATGCGCCTTGGAATATAAAGAAAATTTGTTAATGTTCGTAGTCAAAATCCCAAAAGAATTTCAATCGGTACAATTAAAAACTATTATTCCTATACCAAACACAGCAGGTAAAGAAATAACAGCAGAAATCGAAAATGTTTTTGAATACAAAAATGTCACTTATAAATTCGAAGAAGCTAAAACACTCAATGAACTACAAATTTCTAAACATTGCATCTACTTATTAAATTGTGAACTTATCAAAAATAGCATTACAGAAATTTTACAAATTGATGAAGAAACTATTTTAATAAAAAATGCAAATGGCATAGAACTAAACCAGAACTGCGACAACAGAAAAATTAAGTTGAAAAACACTACATTGATTCATTATAATAACTGCACTATTAAGACCCTATACCAAACATTCTCAAATACTAAAATTTCATACAATCAGAGATTCTATTATCCAAACTATGATACTCACAATTTCACTAACAAAATTACAATTAACGACCTTGTATTTAAAAACGAAGAAAATTTAAAAGAAATTAATGAATTAAAATATCACAAAAATATCTCTCATATTGGAATATCAATTTTAAGTATTATTGTGATTATAATAATAATTTTAATATCTTGTAAAATTAAAAAAATGAAAAACAATACTATTCAAACTCAGGAGAGTTTTCCATTAAGGGAGGGAGGAGTTATGTGTACACTATCATCCCAACCAGACACCACACAACAAAATATTATAAATTGGACAAAATAAAAGATTAAAGAAAAACAAGTAAACATTACAAAAAATATAAGATAACAAGTAGAGATAAAGAACATAATGCAAATGTATACAAACATGTTTTGGTCCTTATGTTTGACTATAATGATAACCCAAACATTATCGGGTAAACCCCACAGTCATGTTTGTTTGCATTCAATAGAAAATAAGATTACATTTTACAAATATTGTATTTCATAAGAAAATAAACAAAACAAAGAAATAGATTAAGAAAATTGTAATCACTTTAGTAGTTATATAAGCAGAACATAACTTGAAACATCAGAGAATAAAATATAATGTCATAGAAATAACATCATTGGCATTTTTATTCCTCCGCTCGAACAAACCTAAAACTTGCGCGAGATGGATTTTGTAAGCCCGTAAACCAAATCCCTTCTAAAAAATCTTTCGTAAATTGGTTGGGTATTGCTTCAGTTGTTTCGCGATGGTGGATGGACATATTCGAAGACATTTCTGAAGATGTGCAGAGTAAAAGTGTTTCGAAACCGAACCATGGTTGCTCGAGGTACCGACTCTGCTTGGCGCTTATATCGGGCGAATATTGAAAGTAGCGCACTGTGCGATGACCAAGCCGAGTCATTACTTTGGAAATAAATTTATACGATTTGCACACGATGTTGTAGGGTAAATATTTTCATTATAGAATGACGAACAAAACTGAGTATAAATGCGGTAAAAGTTTTCAAAAAGGCCAACACCGAAAAAAGTATTGCTTCGTTGAAAGAAAAACGTTCAAAAAAACAACAGTTAGATACACACTCAGTTCGGATTTGTAGTACGCCGTTTTGACATGCATGACATCAGTAATGAGGATTCAATATTGTTTCTTAGATCGTTTGGTTCATGCAGTGCGGGCAGTAGAAGTATGGGATTCCTTCACCATTTTGTTTTTCTATGGACCTTTGAGTTATAAAGAGATCCACCTTTGAATTTGAAATGAAATAGTCAATTTGAGAACAGCTTGTGAGTTCTGTTCTTTGAATGCGGTCTGTAATTTTTCATAAAGCCAATCATGTGTCCAATAAGCCTCTAAAATACTCTAAAATATTTAATGCGTAGACACTTCCTCTCTCCATATTCGTAAACTGTCACCGTATGCAATTATACGTCTTAAATATTTCCACATATAATCACATACAAATTGGCGTGCCACAAATTATCTCCGCATGGAAGTCCACATCAAATCTTAGATAATTCGACAGCTTCATCATTCCATAAAATTCATTCAACATTGCCAGGAGTATTTCATCATTTCCTTACACCCAGCGCGACTATATAAGCCACGAAGCAGAGCTTGTGATTTCAGTGTAAACATCGGCTAACGGTTTGTTGCCATTAACCAAAGAAGGCTGTGTCTGTCGCATGCTTTAACGTTATCATTGTTGTTGTCGCTTTGATTGACCACTGGCATTCGGTCTTCATCCACTTTACCGTAATTGGGTATAATGACAAATTTCATTGCCGCATTTTTCATGGCTTTTTCTGCATTTGTGGCATGCCACAAGGCATTGTAGTGACAAAAAATTTATGCCGAATGGTGTTGTAAGATGAAATGCAGGTGAAAATATTGGTTGAAAAAGTGTATTAATTTTTATTGGTTACATTGCTCCATTCGTCTCGGGACGTTATTTGTAATTTTTGGATTTACTTATCGGTAGGCAGTAGGTGGGCACCTCTGATGTTGATTCCAGGCTTCATTGCTATGGACAGAAATTTTTAAATGTGAAAAGAAATATCACAAGGTTATCAATTTCAGCTTTTCGGTGGGTACGTTATACCAACAACATGAGCTCCTTCTATGTCTGTTGCTGCTTTTCAGAGGAAACTAAGTTCAAAGATATCTCGCAGCGCCAATTGAGGTTTATGAAAGACCATGTTTTATTTGAAATGCTACCGAAGTACAAACACGAGTCCTAAGAACAACCGACAGGACAAATATTTTAAGTTTGGTATCCTATCGAGCCTAGCACATGACCCATAGATCAGTTTGGTTTTTTGCGATACCAGATGGAGTTCATTTGCTAAGTCCAAGAAAAGTAGCCATCGTTTAGAATGCCTGCGCTTGACGTGAGTTTTAACAGACTCTGCGGCTTCAATGTCGATACCTTCTCCGGCGTATCATACTGTGGGAACCCCAGATGCCTATAGCGTAGTCTTGCCAATACGAGACAAGTGCACAAGAGATGCTCCATTGTTTCCCTGGTGCCCTGCTGCAGATATTTGCTGCTGTCTTCTCGTTTTGGCAGCCTCAATCATGAGTAAGTACATTTTGTGTGAACCCTCTTCTAGAAATATTTCAAGCAAGTTTTGAACTGTAAATCTCAACTGAACCTAATCAAAATCTATCCAAATATCTTCTTTTACCGAGTTCTCGAATTGGCAGCCTTGCTTGAACCCACTATACCTGAAATTACCCACAATTTGCTGCAACGAAACCAACTTTGATCAACAACCACAAGGCCAACATCATTTCAAATTCAGCGCACGAGCGATTTTCTGTTATGTGGCAACTTGGATAGGACAATAAACTTTTGTATCAAGTAAAAATAAAATTTTGCTGTTATACTTTTTGGATTTCTAGTACTTTCCTTAGCTTGTTGACAATTAAAAACGCGTTCGAAATGCTTACACACCAACAATTTTCGCATTCGCTTGCACTGTTTGGTTGCATGTTCGTTACGCTTTGCGTGCAACACTTGCCACAATTGCTTGACCATGAATTGCGCCGGTGATCGAGTGGAAAAGCCAATTACCAATTGATCGCTGTTGGCGACGACGAAGGCGTTTGTTTATCGGCGCTTTGCGTAAGCCGTCCTGAGTTTCATGTTGTTGTTTTTTTTTTCAATATTTCTTTACTTATTTCTTTGAATTTATTTACGCGCGTTGTTGTTAGGCTTTCGTTGTTTTGCTGCAAATGGTTTGTTGTATTTTTGTTGCATAGCAGCTGGAGTTTAGGTTTTTTGGTAATGCCTGGTTACGAAACATTCGATAAGTTCCCGGAGGCTGATTTCTTTAAAGAGCACTGAGTTCTGGACAGTTTTGGACCATTTGGGAACATTGGAATGACATTTTCTGGTTTAAATGTCTCTTGGACTGTATTATATATAATACATTTTCAAAAGCCTTTTTTTCGAACCTCCTCGAATATTTGGAGATCCTCTATATTTAATTTTGTCTTGTCAATACTTCTGAATCCTAATATTGGACAAATAAACTCAGTTAAAGTCCCATTTCGGAAAAGACCTTGCTTAAAAGCAGCCTAGCCAGTTCTTGGTATCAGCCGATCCTTTTTTCGAGGAATTTACAAATTTATATTTTTGTTAGTGGTAATGGTTCTAGATTCCTCTTTTTTCCCTCTTCGAGATATTGCCCTTTCAATATCATATAATTATGCATTCGCTTTTGAGGCACTCTTTAAATATTTAGATTTTCTTTTCATAATTTGTCGCCTTTCGCCTACAAGTGACGCGTGCCGCCAGCAACCGGTCAGTCACGCACGCATTATGGATCATCAGCTCGATCGGCTACATCATCATTATTATCAACGGCACTTGCTACATGCGCACCATTTATAGTTGCTTAACAACATGACTTGACAACTTGCCATTTCACCGTGATCTCCACGCAACACCTGTTTCTCCCACTTCGTACTATTAACTTCCCACTCCTCGCGCTTATTTTGGTTATCTGACTTTGTTAGCTGCCAGATCTGGTTTAGTTCATTTCATTTTGCCATTCACTTAACATTTGCGTGTAGTTGTTGTTGTTAATCATATTTGTAAATTTTCAGTTGTTGTTGTTGATCATAGTTGATATTTATTTAATTTTTCGCTTATGCGTTTTTTTTAACTCTTTATGTGTTTACAAGCAGTTAGTCGTCGAGAGCAAGCCTTGCTTGTGGGCTGCACGAAGTTCATTCCACTTTCCTTTAGTGGGACGCGGTTGAGTCAGCGCGTAGTAAGCGTTCGCTATTTTGTTTGATTTTTAACCGGTTAATTTTTATTGCTATTTATCACGCAAGACTGTATGGAAAAGGACTTGGACTTATTAATATGGCCAAAGGACTTGAGGGTTTTCAAAGGTGTGCCTGATATTCGCAGTGGAAACACCTTAGCTATCTGATATTTACATATTACAATATATTTTGTGTGTGGCGAAGTACCTCTCTTTCTTTATTTTCTAGTTCACCAAGTGAAAAAAACTTATGGGTCATTAGAAGGATGAAAAAATTGTAAAGAATAGGCAATGAATTGCATCAGATTGTCTACGTGATTACCAGGTAGTAAGAGTAATACTATCTGATATGAACTTTTCAATTTCTTCTTGCGACCAAAAGCAGATATCGGACTAAAGTCAACAAAGATATAAATAAATAAAAATCTGAACACTTCAAAGAGCAGTTCAATGCTGATGGGTCTGATTTTTACACGGATTTGAACATAATACGAATGCACAACACTTGGAAAACTTCAAGCCGCCTATTGAAATAATTCATTCAGGAATCACTAGACGACATTGATATTTGTGAAGATGCTGACAATGACCCCTGGGAACTGCTTAAAAAATATGTATGTCGATGTTCACAAATAAGTCTCCGCAGCCATAGAACTTATCGTTTATGAGGAAAGTCGTCGAAGCATTATTTCCGACACATGATCTCATTCATATGCTATGCGAAACGAAACTACAGAGGCCATTCGGTCACGAAAGGTGAAATGTGGACAATTGCGAAAAAAATCAAAAACTATAAAGCACTCGGAATTGATAGATAGAGCCCTAAAAGACGCAATGACTCTAAGTGCCAATTCTTTCGCCAAACTGTACCACTTATGTATAATAGAAGAGGTGTTTCTCGACCCTTGAAAAGTACAGCGTTTGGGCTTACTTCCAAAACCAACAAAGCCACCAAAAAATCTTCATGTTATCTACCTTTGTGCATGCTGGACATGATTCGTAAAGTGTACGAAAGCATAGTAAGAAACCGCTTGGAGTTACTAATCCAAGAAGCCAACGGATTACACCGCAAAATAAGCAAATATTATCCAAGTTTTATAAGAAATAGGCATCCCCCAGTATGTCGTAAATATTATAATGTGCTATTTAGGAAACAGGAGATAGTTACTCCACAGGGAATGATCACCGCTTGAAATGCACTTATAGTCTGTATCAATGGTTTGCTACTATGAGTTTATTGCTGGCCGAGCAGAAAACGGAAGTCTTACTCATAAGCACAAGGAAGGTGAAAGAAAGGGTATCACTCACCATAATGGAGGGAATGTAATATTGGTCTCCGAATTAAAATTTAAAGAACACATGGCGTTTTCTTCGGGTAAAGCAAACAAATATATAATTCTCTATAAAAAATTATAGGTAATAGAGGCGGCGGCGTTCCACCGGCGAGCTTTAATAGCATGAGTTCCGTAATATTGTGTGCAGCACCAATAAGGACACAGTAGTAGATATAAAATCATATGCAAAACAAATAAACACTGTGCATATGCTCATTGCTATACGAATTACAAATGGTTTTTTATGTAAGGGAGAAATTAAAAATATCCCTTAGCGGTAGGTTTTCGATGGAAAATTTGATAGCACTCATTTGTCAGTACTTACTTACTATTGTAAAAGGAGAAAAAGTTGCTATATGTTTTATCAAGGCCCAGCAGCGATTTAAAGAGAATAGATAAAAAGAGAGAGTAAAAGAAATTTGTATAGACCACAGCGGTCACCACTAAAGCAAGTCAAGACCGTGATCAGATGTGCAGCAGACCCCTACCGCAGTGGTCAAAACTTTAAGTGAAAAGCTGATTGAAAATCGATTTTCTTGTTTGCTAGTCATTAGGTATCCCTAAATGCCTGAAATAATAAAACACTGTGGAATTTGTTTTTCATGTCTTTTATTTAAATTTGTGTTTCTTTTTGTTGGTTCATTTAACTCATGTTCTGTAGTTGTTTGAAACATTCGTTTTTGCTTTCTCATTCATTCATCTGTTGGCTGTGAAGCACGGTGATGCTTCAATGAGTTTTCGGCTTTTCTTTTGTCTAAATTGGCTATTTTTCCCCATTTAAATGCAATCGATCTATTTCTTTTATAACGGCGCTGTTTTTAGTGTTATTTTTGTTATTACTGCCTTACTGTTTGCTGTATTTGTATTTTTTCTAGCTTTTTTTTGCATACCAAAACATTTTATTTCCCAATTTTTTTAATTTTTTTGCGCTTTTAGTATTTTGTTTTTGTTATTATTTTTATTTATATGCACAATTCTTTATTAAATATAATTCTTAAATATTAAGCATTGTAAATAAGTTATTTTTCATTCAACTCAATTTATTATTATTTTATTTTATTTTGTTATTTTCAGCTTTTATTATTTATTTTGTTGTTCTTTTTTCCATCAGTTAACATTACGACTAGCTTTTTGTTGTCTTCATCATTGAATTTTGTGTACTTAAAATCTATTATTTCTTATACGTTATTAATAGCTACTTATGCTCACATTTAATTTTATTTAATATTTTGAATTTTGAATTCATTTGCTTTTCATTAACATCTACATAATACCTATAATCAACATCTTGTTTTGTATGTCTTCAAATTGGCGTTTGTTTGTATTCCGTTTAACGTTTGCGCACAAGCTCTTTTAGCTTTTACCAAACACCTGTAAGCGAAAGCTTTCATAATGTTGAGAGCTTCAGATTTCCAACTGCAAGCTGTAAAACTGCAAGCTTCGAAACTAAAAATGGTCAATTATTAAATTATGAAAGCTTTCCCTCTATACAAAGCTTTAAAATATCCTACAAAAAATTAAATTATTGTACTTCAATGAGCTTTTTTAATTGCAAAAAAGTCGCAAAAATCTTCAAATTTGTTCAAGAGCTTTCATAATGTTGAGAGTTTCAGATTTTCGATTCCATTATTAAATCATGAAAGCTTTCACTTTATACAAAGTTTTAAAATATCCTATAAAAATATAATCATTGTATTCCAATGAGCTTTTAATATCACTGCATAAAAACTCTAAATTTAATTGCGAAGGTTTTTGTATTCCTATGAGCTTTTTCACTTACTGACAGAAATCTTTTCACATAAATGAAAGCTTTTCCAATGTAAAACTTAGGTATAAAAATCCGAAGCCGAAGCTCTAAGACGTTGTTTGAAAGAATTTATTTTTTGTATTCCAATGAGCTTTTTCAATCATCGCCAAAATACTTCAAGTTTCACTTTATACAAAGATTTTAAATGTTCAATAAAAAATTATTGTATTCCAATTAGCTTTTTTTGGGAATTGAGAGCTTTCCTTATGTTGAGGACTTTAGATGTGCATCTGTAAACTTCCGAATTCGAAAAATTTTACTATTAAATTGTAAGAGCTTTGACTTGCAGGCGAAGCTTTAAGACGTTGCGTGAAAAAAATACAATTTTTGTATTCCAGTGAGCTTTTGCACTCACTGCTGAAAAGTCCCAGCTATAAAATAAAATAGTTTGTTATAATTTAAAAGATTTAGCTAAAGTCACAGACTAGACTAGAAATTAAAGTGCCATTGGAGCTTTTGATAACAAAATAGAGTAAAGTGTTTACTACAAATGTTTTTGTTAAACATCAAAGTAATTTTTTTTAATTAAATCCTACAAAAATGTAACTATTATTAAACAAGAGAATAGATATACATATAGTTTTGGAAAGCTTTGAGTTTGGATTGAGTTAAATTTTTTCCAGTGACGTTTTTCTGAAGATATCACTCATTTAGTGTTCAAAGCCGTAAAATTTTTACCACCCTACTAAGTGCAATTACATAATCTAGCAACCTTTCATTAAAAGAGCTTTAACTTTTCCCAGACTTGCAGAATTTATTCTCATAAAATTCTTTAAATAAAAGCTTTCGCCATTCAATGGAACTTTTCAACTTATTTAAAGCGCTTTTTGAGCTTTTAAGCAATTATTTTTATTTTTTATTAATTATTACTTGTTTCTTTCAGTGTTCAGTAAAAGCTAAGCCAGCTTGTTGTCTTCGTCATGGCTTCTAATACTACCGTTTTCATCTTCCTCTCCGCATTACGACTTTCTCCTTTCTTTATTTTGTTTGTGGCTTAAATACCACCATTCGGCTTATTCCTCCATAATATTTTCAAGTGTGAAATTAATTACAAAAGCGTTTCATATATAATATCTTTTTTTTAATTTTTTATCATATTGTTGCAACATCATTTGTTAACACATTTATGCAATGATTTAAAACTACTTTTAACCAACCATATTACATGTTTCTTAAATAGTTGCGCACCGCATATTATACAAAAAAAATATATGTGTAAGTATATTTCAATTGCTTTAAATAGCTTTTGATCGTTTGATTTTATAAAATCAGATTTGCAATATTTTCCCTATGAAATATTTTACAATAGCAGCTGTTTTTTCTTAGTAACCTACATAATTTTTCTCAGTGTACCTATAGGTTTAAGTTAATTTTTTCACGGCAAATAATCAGTTTTAAGTTTTTCTTTTAATTTTTGTATTCCTTATCTCTTACTTTTAACTACAGTTAGGTTTTGTTCTTATTTTGCTTAAGTAAATATTTTTACAATTTCCCATAAAGTAATTTCTTGTTGCTACAAACATGACTTTTGCGGTTTCCCTAGATTATTTTTGCCACACTTAACATTTGCTTGGAGTTTTATTTCTTTTGCTGTTTATATTCACATTTATCATAAAAATAAATACTTTTTATTTTCTTATTTGCTAGACATAAACAACATTTAACACAATCCTGCAATGCACCCTTTTCCTCTATTTACAATTCTGGAACTTTTGTAACTATTTAGAAATTATAAAAAAAAATTATAAAATTGGAGGGCTTACTTTTGATATTTTTTATTATAAATCCAAAGCTCATACTTTTTTTCCACACATATTTAATATTTTCCAAATAAACGTGAAGGCTTGAGTTCAGGAAGCTTAAGCACAGCATTTTTCAAGAGGTTTTAGTGCAAAACTTTCTCAGAGCATTCTACGCTAAATGGTATTCAAGTAACTCAAACTGATGTATTTTTGAGAAATAAAAAAATGTAGAATTTTAAGCTTTAATTTTTTAATAGTTAAGGGAATTCAAATGTTTACTATAAGTTGGTGAGCACAGAAAATTATAGAAAGCTTTTGCACACAGCTTTCATAATTTTTTAATTTATGCTCGAACAAATGAAAACTTTCTTCAGCAAAGCGATGAAACGAGTTTTTAAATGAAACTGATGAAACTAAAGTGAAAGCTGTTTTTAAAATGGCAGCGTATAGATTTCATTTTAATTTTTACTTATTTTAAAACAAATGAAAGCTTTCATCAGCAAAAGGAGGAAAAATTAAATTTAAAGAAATTTAGCCCATATAACCAAAGTGATGAAAATAAAGTGAAAGCTCTTTTAAATTAACAGCGTACAGATTTCACTAACTTTTTCACTTATTTTAAAACAAACGAAAGCTTTCATCAGCAAAAGGAGGAAAAATTAAATTAAAAAAAAAAAAAATTAACCCCTTGTACCATTGTACCAAACTGATTAAAATGAAGTGAAAGCTCTTTCAAATAAACAGTGTACAGCTTTAATTTACTTTTATTACCAAACTGATGAATATGAAGAGTAAGGTTTTTCAAATGAACAGCGTACCGCTTTCACGTACTTTTTATTTATTTTTAAATAAACTTAAATCATAATAAAAAACTAATGAAAATTAAGTGAAAGCTCTTTTAATTTAACAAATAAAAGCTTTCATCAAAGGCAAAACGAGAAAACGAAATTTTAATCAAATCCTATCCAAAATCCTTTAAAATTTGCAGCGGACAGCTTTCACTTCCTTTTAAGCTATTTCAAAAACAAATGAATCAAAACGAGAAAAATAATATGCAAATAAATTAAATCCCTAAACCCAATTTAATGAAAATGAAGTCTAAGCTCATTTCCATACCAACAGCTTACAGCTTTCATCAGCAAAACGAGAAAAATAAATTTTAACCCATAATCCAAGCTGATAAAAATAGAATGAAATTTCTCTGAAATGAAAAACTTTCAGATATTGTAATACGCTTTCATGTAAAAAATATAAAAGCTTGAGAAAGTGTAACTAAAACACATTTAGCGCAGAATTAGCTGAATATATGTATTTACATTTTTAGCATTTTTAGCGCTTTCAGGTGTGAATATAACTCGAAAGTCAATCCTAATTCTTTAAGAATTTTGAAACCTTTCTGAAGCATTGAAAACACAATATTTGTGGAAAAAATTTTTCAAAAGCTAAAAGCTTAGAAAGCTTACATAAATTGTTGAGAGCTTTCAAAATTGTGCGGTGATGAAAGCTCACCTTTATTATGTGAGAAAATTGTCTTTCTTCGGAAAATAAAATTATATTAATAAGTAATTATTAAGCAAAACCAAAATTATCATCACCTGTGTTTTTAAAAAATGTGTACAATATTCCACACTTCTTTCTTTATTTTTTCATGTTCTCTTTTATGTTTTTTAAGCCTAAACAATTAAATCAAATTCAATTTTCTTGGAAGGAATTTCTTACCACATTTTGCGTTTGAATTTATTATTTTTCTTTTTACCAATAACATTACAAATAACATTTTCTTATTATATACAAAATACACTAATATTACTGCTATAATTATAATTTGTTGTACGCCTAAAAGTATGCAATTTTCTTAAATGCGCTTAAAATTATGTTATGTTTTTTTATATATTTTTCCAAATTAAACTTACTTTTGTTGTAATTTACAAACGCACAATTCTAAAAAATGCTTTAACAAAAATCAGTCGGTTGCTAAATTATTTTTTGCTTTTTAATGTTTAATTTTAATTTTATTTTCCTCAATTTTTACTTTAATACTATTACATATAAAAATTAAAAAATAACCATTCCAAAAAGGAACTCAACGTTTATTAATATTTTAATTTGCAATTATCTCTTTTTTAATCTAATTTTTTACACATTACACGCGGTTAACTTTAAAACTTTTTCATTTCGCTTTCGAGGCAAATATATTTACAAAGTGAACTTAAGTATATGGAGTTATAGTAATTTACGGGTTTTTTACAAAAGCTTTTGAAAAAAGTGGGAATAATATTGAAGAAAAAATTGTTTTTGAAAATTTTGAAGGGGTTTGGAAAATTAAGTCGACAATATTATTATAACTAAAATTATTATTAAAAAAGTATTCAGATTTTAAAACAATTATAGAATAATTTTTTTTTTCACGTAAAATATTTTAAATTGAGAAAATTTTTTATATTAGCTTTCGGTAATAATTATTGTAGAAGGTTATCAACACTTCTAGAAAGTGTAAATAAAGGAATTTACAAGTTTTTAAGAGTAATTGGCATATAATTAGATATAAAACTTTAATACTCTTTTTGGGAAAATTCAAATATGTATTTGATTTGAAAATAATTCTAAAGTGCATATGGCGTAATAAATAAAATTTTTTTTGGGGAAATTTTGAAATTAGAAATTTTTAATTCGACAAATAGTTTAAAGATTCATAAAGAAAATAAAATAATTATGTTTGGAAACTTCAAAATTAAAAAAAAAAAAAATTGAATCGAAAAAATATTTTAAATTCGTACAGAATAATACATTTTTTTTTGGAAATTTCAAAATTTTTCGATTTAAAAATATTTTTAAAATTCATGTTCATTTCGAAACTTAAAATTTTTAATTCGAAATATATTTTTAAAATTAATGCAGAATGGCAAAAATTTTTTTTTAGAAATTTCGAAAATTAAAATTTTTGATTCGAAAAATGTAATAAAATAATATTTTTCCGGTAATTTCGTTTTTTTTTGATAATTTCGAAATTGAAAATTTTTGATTTGAAAGTTATTTTTAAAATTCAATCAAAGTGTAAATAAACTTTTTTCGAAATTTCAATTTTTTTTTTTAATTTACTATAATTTTTAAAATATACAAGAATATTTTTTTTTTTGGAAACTTAAAACTTTTTCGGAAAACATTTTTGAGATTCGTACAAAATTTTTTTACACGGAAAACATTTTTGAAACTCATGCAGAACAATTTCGAAATTGAAAAAGTTTGATTCGAAAAATATTTTTAAAACTCATACCGAGTAATAATATTTTTTTTGTGGAAATATCAATATTGAAAATTTCTGATTTGAAAAATGTTTTTAAAATTCATACAGAATAATAAGTTATTTTGTTTTGGAAACTTCGTAGTTGTAATAAATAAAAGCTTCGGCATATGTCGAAATTCCAAAATTTTTATTTTCAAAATAATTTTAAAGTTCATGCACATATAATAAATTATTATTATTTTTTTTTGTTAATCGAAATTTAAAATTTATATTTCGAAAAATATTTTTAAATTTATGCACAAAGAAATTTTTTTTTTTTTTTTAATTTTGAAATTGTTATATATAAAATTTTTCGAAATTTAAAACATTTTAAAGGAATTTCGAAATTTACAATTTTTGATTGGACAAATATTTTTAAATTTATGCAGAATAAAAAATTATTTTTTGTTTGGAAACTTACAATTTTTGGTTGAAAATTACTTTTGAGATTCATATAGAAGAACTTCGAAATTAAAATTTTTGGAAATTTCGAAATTTAAATTTTTTAATTCGAAAAATTTATATAATAAACAAATTTTTTTTGGAATGTCAAATTTCTTCTCGAAAAACTTTTTCAAAAATCATTTTGAATTTTTTTACTCGAAAAATATTTATAAAATTCACACAATTTCGAAAGTTAAAATTTTTAATTAGTAAAATATTTTTAAATTTTATACTGAATAGAAAAATATTTTTTTTTTTTTGGAAATGCAAAATTTTTTCTCGAAACACTTTTTTTTAATTTATCGAGAATTTTTTTCGAAAAATATTTTCGAAATTCATGCAGAATAGTGAATATTTTTATTTTTTGGAAATATCAAAATTTTAAACTTTTAATTCAAAAAATATTTCTAAAATTAATACAGCTTGTTGCGGTTAAGCATTTTTAATATTTTTTTCTAAGTTATAACTAAAACAGTTTAAAAACTAATTTTTACACTACTTAGTTTAATTTGGCAGCAACTTCGTTATACTAAAGTCTCCTTCCAGAGCACAGGCGCTACTATATGTATAGTAACATACCTCACACAAAACTCGGCAGCCTAAAACTATGCTTAGAAAATGCATAAGCTGTACATTGAAGCAATTAATAACTAATAGGCGAAGCGTTATTTTATAACGGCTTGTAACTGTATGCAAATGATGTACGTACAAAGTTTGATATAAACATAATGCTTAGCACACTTTTTGGCGCGCAGCAGACTATTTGCTCAATACCGCTGCGTTAGAGTAATAAAAGAACATTTATTTGTTTACGCAACTAGTAGTAAGTACATTCGTAGGTTGATAGTTAGTGTGGTAGCCTAAAAACCAAAAAACGATTTGCCGCAACCTTAGAAAACTAATTGCCGAAGTCGTTACTTAACTAGGTAATGTATGTATGTACCATATAATGTAGTTAGCAAGTGCTAGGTTGTAAGTAGTTACTAAAGTAGTTACACTTGGCTAGTGGAAGGGGATTAAGTTATGCATTTTTTGGTTTTTTGTTTTGAGCTACATAGTTCAATGCTAGTATATAATGTACTTAAGTATGTACTTAGTTAACTAAGCATGCATGTATGTGATAGTTGGGGTATGCAGTATGTATACAATATAGTTTAGTTTAGTTTAGGATAGGATAGCACACATAATCATTTTGGAAAATTTCAAGTTTTTCTCTTCGTTTTTGCTCAAATATACGCTTATTTAGTAATGGTTTAGGATATTCTAGCATAGTCATATATATATAAATATATATGTGTATGTATATATAGTTAGACGTTAGTAGTAATTTGATTTTATAGTATTCGCTAATACTCTCTCTCTCGCTCTCTAGACATACAGTTGGCATTACAAGCTAGTTTTGAAGTTGCGTTAGTTAGAAATGAATAAAAAACAAAAACGAAAAATATTACAAAAAAACCCAAACGTAATTAACACACACCACCTAACTCCAGCCACGCCTACTATGCGCGCGCTCATTGCACAGCAGCAGCACAAATGCCGCAAGTATGCACGCTAAAGCGCCGGCGCCGTCAAGCTGCTGACGCGCACTACGCGCCGCCGCACCCGCACCGAACACCGGGAAGTGTATCTCCTCGGGCTCGCTCAGCTCTTCCTCCTCATCGTCCACTGTGTTGGAGACGGCGCGATAACGCATCGTAAAGTTGACCTTGAATGTCGCCTCGGCCACGCCACCGGGCGACGAAACGATGAAGTAGAAAGTGCGCGGCACGCGCTCGTGCATGCTGACGTAGGTGAGCCGCGCCTCCTTGCAGTACGGCGTGGGCAGGTCCTGTAAGTTAAACAGAGAAATATTTTTGTTAGCTTTGTTTTAGAATTATATGTATGTATATTAAATTTACCGTTACGCCGTAGGCCAGCACAGTGCTGCCATATTGATTGCCGGGCGTGTAGACTCGATCGCCGTGCAGCCAGCGCGCGGCATGCGCGGGTGGATTGGCACAGAATTCAACGGCTAAATGCAGCGGCGATCCGGGGTAGGCGACTGGTGTGGAATTGCGTGCCACAACGGTGGGAGAGCCTAGAAAATAGAAGAGAGGAATTTTTATTATTGAAAAGTTTCAGTTATATTATAGTACTCAATTAATTAATTATTTTAATTACTAAATATATATATTTATAAATATGTAGATATAGATATATTTGCAATAAAATTTAGTTTAGGAAAACTTCATTTAGAAGTCAATAATTTGAGCTTTTATCCAATTTAATAGAGCTTTTATTGCGCGAATAGAGTTTTTGAAACACAGACTACAGTTTAAACTGTTGAATAGTTTGATTATACTAGTCTATGACTAGACGTTTCGAGTACTCTTTTTTGGAAAGACACGCCTGTTCATTATAATGCCAAGAAATTCTAGGTACGTATGTCTTTAGGGCCAGCTACAAATTTATTGAAGCGGCTAATATCAATTCTAGCCAATTATCCGGATTCGTAAAAAGTATGGAACCGTCTATCTGGAGAAAACAAGAAAGAGGAGGAAACAGTGTGTAGAAGTTTCTACCTCATCTTACTTAATTGTGTTCTTCACAATCTTTAGCCTCTCCGTGTGGGTGCCAGAGGGACAGTGTACAGTTAGGATAGCTATCATTGCGGCCACATGAACCTTGTAAAGACTTGGCAGGTCCTTGCATCTTTTGTGGAACTTCCACTCTCAGCCAGAAGGCTTTTGTAACTCCACAAGTGCTTGGCCAATGTGTTTTGAGCTCATAGGAGGAATTCGGGTAAGGTTGCCTTTTTGCTATCTCATCGGCTTTACAATTTGGAACGATTCTGCTACGGCCAGGCTTCTAAACAAGTTTAATATGGAAGTAGTTTGATGCTATGGCTAATGAGATCAGGTATTCCTTGGCTAGCTTTACATTCATTGTCAGCGAACTCATAGCTTGTATAGCGGCCAACCACAACTCGTCGATTCTCAAGAATTGGAATTGTCTCAAACCAAAACTTGGCAAGGTTTTAGAAATGATTTGGGCTTACATCTATATGATACTGTTCTCACTCAAGAAATGAAGACATTGAACTACCGTAAACGTCGTAAATCTGCTAATTTTGCCTCAGAACAATTTCAAAATGATAAAAATTTTTTAAGAAAATCATCTTTACCGATGAATCTCACTTTCATCTGAGTGGGTACTTTAAATAAACAAAACTGTCGATTCTGGGGAGAAGCAAATCCACCAATTATTCATTAACTACTTTTTTCAAAACGAAGCTGGTGACATCGCCACTGCAATGGAGAGCGGTATACACTGATCGATGAAAACTAAGTTTTTATGGCCGCAATTGGAAGAAGTTGATCTTCGAAACAAGATGGAGCTCAGGATTAAAAAACTCTTGGAATAGGCTCCGCAGCAAAAGGATTTACGAATGTCGCTCCCTGGGACCCTTATTGTGTTCAGTTTTCCGGAGTCTGCTAGCAACCTTCGCAGCAATGCATTTACTGGCTATGTTGAAGGGTATTATGTGTAGAATGGTGCTATTTAAAAAATTTAGTTAAATTTCTTTACATAAGTTTATAATGGGTGATCCAAGTAGACGAACTTCTCTCAATAGCCAAAAGAATGTTCTTTCGAATGATAATAAATATTCTCCATTAAATTTGAAGTTTCTGTATATTTCTTTAAAAAAGTAGGGAACTTCGAAATTGATCACCCATTATATATGCAAATAAAATAATAATACTCTGAATAACGATTTTTCTTTGTGGAAACGAAGTCGACTCACGCCACAAGTGTTTCAAAGAAAGTTTCACTTCAATTCGCTTAACTGAAGAAGCATAACTCCGATACAAATTCGCGCAATTTCTTGACGTCTTCTGCTTTTCGAAAGCTTTTAAAATAATTTCATTTCATGCGTCTTAACTTGGCTTACCACGCGCAAGAGACTCTTAATAACTTCAACTCGCTGGCGGTGGGAAGCAGCTGAATCGTACTACATATAAAGATGTACATACATATATACGCATATATATACATATGTGTGCTTGAAGTTATATGGGATTAAGATCTCTTTATATACAACTTCATATAAGTATATATGTATACATATTATATACTTGTGTAATTCCACAATTTCTCGTGACAAGAATCCGCTTCGTAATGGAGTTTCGTAATTTTCTTAACTTTGACACAATAACTACACACACACATACATGCATGCAAGCTAACATATACAGTTACATTTACACGTCTCATATATTCTCTGTAAAATGTTGAAAGATTTCAAACTTGAAAGTGAGTTGAAAAGTTTTAGTGAAAACCACGACCAACATTGTATTTTTACTCACATTTCTGATTTGCGCTCGACAATCTTACTCGCTTTGTGCTTTTCTCGAACACAAGAAGTGCTTTTAAGAGTGTCTACTAAATACTTTTAATTGGCGTGAAGTGCGAAAGTTCGTAGGAGCTAGCTGTTAAGAAAGTACAACAAAAGTTCGTAAGAACTGTCTATTACAAAATATAAGTATACTTAATAAATGAAGCTTTTGACTGCTAGCCTATATCTTTAGAAATAAACAGTTTTGGAAAAAGCTTTCACTTTACGAAAGCTCAACTGTAAGTTAAGCAGAATTTTTTTTTTGACGACTTAATAAATCATTTTTGGATTAGCGAACTGGTCCCAACTGTATTATTTGCTTAAAAAGCTTTCACTTTGCGAAAGCTCACATGTAAGTTAAGCAAAAATAGTTATTTACGAACTAAATTTTGAGGAGGGAGCCCTGATTTCAACTATAGTATTTGCTTAATAAGCTTTCACTTTACGAAAGCTCATATGCAAGTTAAGTAAAAATACAAAATTTGGAAGAGAGGGCCCTGGTGTCAGCTATATCATTTGCTTAAAAAGCTTTCACTTTCCGAAAGCTCATATGCAAGTCAAGCATAAATATTTATTTACGAACTAAATTATGAGAAGAGAGTCCTGGACTTAACTATGTTATTCGCTTTAAAAGCTCATATGCATATTAATTTCTAAACAAAGCTTTCATTGTACAATTTTTAATTTGCAAAATCACTGTTTACTAAGTTTAAAGAGTAGTCTATTAAAAAAGCATCATTATATGTTTATATAAAAACAGAAGTAAATTATTTCTCCAATATTTCCCGGAAATAAGTAGTTTTGCAGAAAGCTTTCACTTAGCGAAAGTACATATTCTGTCTATTTAAAAAGTCTACTTCATAAGACACGTTTTTGACTGCATGCTCATATCTTTAGAAATAAATACTTTTGTAAAAAACTTTCACTTTGCGAAAGCTCATATGTAAATTAAGCAACAATATTTAATTACGAACTAAATTTTGGAAAGAGCGCACTGATCTGAACTATATTATTTGCTAAAAAAGCTTATATGTATATTATTTTCTAAACAAAGCTTTCATTGCATAATATTTAATTTACTGTTCGGTAAGTTTTAGGAGTAGTCTATTAAAAAATCGTCATTATATGTATTATTGCTACACTATTTCTCTGAAATAAGAAGTTTTGCAGAAAGCTTTCACTTCGCGAAAGCATACATTTGAGCTCAAGCAAATATATTATTTACCAATTTGATTATTGGAAGAGCACATGTTGTTTTCTTAAAAAGCTTCTATGAATATACATTGAATATACATAAAAGCTTGAGAAAATTAAGTTTAGAAACACAAGCTTAGAAAGCTTACATTACTATTAAGTAAGTCTGAAACTTTAAAGCATCAAAGCAGTCTTGATTACAATTGGTGTCTCTAAGTAAACTTGGGTGATATCTGTTTAGAATAGTCTAGTATTAAATCGACTCAACAAATGCAGACATACACAGGGTTCTCATATTTATTTTTTTTTATATATGAAAGCTGCTTTTAAAGTATTTGTTAAAGCTCACTAAAGCTCTAAAAGCTGAAAGCATGCAAATTGAACAAAATATCGGATCAACGTTTTGAGTTAAGGCCAAATTTTCATAAAGTTATTTCAGCCATATATGAAAGCTGCTCTACCAAGCTTTCATCAAAGTTCAAAAAAAGTATAAATGATTAAAAACTCAATCAATTTATCGGAAATACATTTTATTCGCAGACGTTTTTTAATATTTTTTTAATTTCATTAAATTACAATTTTTTTGGCAATCCCTGTCACTTCATCAGCACGGCGCAGGTGTTGGCAATAAGCGCTTAAGTACCATCAAAATGTCTACACCTAAATTGGCGTCAAACATTCATGTGAACAACAACAACAACAATATATGTATATGCGCATACAACCCTCTAATACAACATGTACCGTTACTAATTGCAGTGTCGTGTGCGAATTTTCAAGTGTAAAAATTTAATTTATTTGCCTAAACTCCAGGCCGCCATTATTTTGCGTTTATACATATGTACATGCTGGTATTGGTGCCTGCCGGTAAGGCCTTAAAATTCTATAAAATCATATTGTAAGCCTTTGCATATGTTTGGGCGCTACAACGCTTTGCTGCTGTCCAACGAAGCATGTGGCAGCATTTCCAAATTGATGGTGGTTGTGCCAAGGTTGGTTGACGCCGCAGCTGCTAAGCCACCTTCAGTGCACCCAAATGCGCCAGCAATGCCCTGTGGCCTTGCAGCAGCATTACTCGTTCACTTTTGTCCATTGGTGAGATTTTTAATTTGATTTTCGGCAATTTGCGCGCGCGTACAACACCCCAAATACATATATGCCATCGGTTAACGACGGTACAGACACACACTGCTGGCCTCGGTCACTTTCCCCAACTCTTTCGTACAAAATATTATTAAGCCCACTCCGACGCATTTGCTTTGGCCTCTCGAGCGTCGCGCTTTCTCTTCGCTACCGTACAATTTTCATTTTCATTTAGTTGTTTCGTTTGACTCTCGCACCATTTGCCTTTCGATTTCACCATTTTGTTCGATGGAATTCTTCATGCTGTAACTTCTGGCCACTGATTGCTTTCGCCCGATGGTGGCTTTCCATCGTTGGTTGGATTCATTGGTTCATGCTTGATCTGCTAGCCTATAGTCCTTTATGGTCGCCCGTGTGTCATGGACAAATTGCTCACTGACTATGCTTGCTTGCACGTATATGGTGTGTGTGCTACGAAGTTATTAAAGTGCAAGAAAAAAATAAATTTTTCATACATTACGTTGGTGGTGAAAATGCAGAGCTTTTCGGGAAGGTGAACCAGTATTTTATTAATTCGAACTTAGGCAAACTGTAGTTGAATGTTCACAAGTGTTAGGTGTGAAAGCTTCAATTTGCAGTTTCACATAGGGAAAGCACATACTTTCGCAATGAAAAGCTGAAATATATGACTTGTCAACATCTACGCAGCAGAGTTCCACATGCTATTTGTTTTGAGGTTTTACTGAGCTTTCATAAAATTGAAATGTTTAATAAAATTGATCGATATTTCAACTGCAATTTCCAAATGCCTTTCGAAAGCACGTAGCTATATAGTTCTCATTTGTTTATTGCTTTTCTTATTTTTGATTTTTGCGAAAAATCATTTTTAAAAAAAAATTTTGATATAGTTTTTATTTTAATAAGACGGTATTTGATTCTCATCGAATAAAAGGAAAAATACTTATTTTTCAAAAAATTAGAATGAGCTTTCATTTTGATTGTAGCTTTCGCTTTGTTCAACAATTTTTGACATTTTAATTTAAAGATTTTGTGTTTTAGTACAGTATGTGTTTGATTTGGTTCAAATAAAAATACATATTTTTGAAAAAAGTTCGAATGAGCTTTTTTTGATTCGAGCTTTCGTGTTTTTCAAAAATTTTTGACATTTTTATGGAAAGATTTGGTGTTTTAGTAAAGAAAGTGTTCGATTCATCTCGAATAAAATTGATTATTTTTTCAAAAAACTCCAGTGAGCTTTCATTTTAATTGGAGCTTTTGCTTTTCTTAAAAATTGTTGTTATTTAATGTGAATGCGTTTGTGTGTCAAAGTAGTTCGTGTTATGCACATAAATAAGAGAAATTTTTTTGTTTGGAAGCATGGAAGCTTCCATTTATCTTTAGTATATGCTTTTATTATTTTTAAAAACTAGGCGAAAGTATTGAAAGA
Organism: Bactrocera dorsalis; assembly: GCF_023373825.1. Classification (NCBI taxonomy): domain Eukaryota; kingdom Metazoa; phylum Arthropoda; class Insecta; order Diptera; family Tephritidae; genus Bactrocera; species Bactrocera dorsalis. The sequence goes on along the minus strand of NC_064305.1, from coordinate 21,174,095 downwards.
ATTATTCATATAATTTGAAGCAATGTTATTAGTTAAGAGTAGATTGTTTTCAAATTAATACCAAATAATATTTCAAAACGATATATTTTATAATATTAGTGAAAGCTCCTATGAAAGCTTTTTTCAAAAATCTAAAATACCGAATACTTATTATGATATATTTTGGTTTAAGTTTCCGTTGTTATAAAAATTAAAGCTTTTTCTATGTAAGCTTTCTTTTTTTAAGCTTTCACTTTTTTAAGTTAAACTGAACTTAATATTAAAAAGTGATTAATTAACTAAGGAAAATAAGTTATTATTAATAGGAATGCCTTAAAGATAGTGATTAATTTATGAAGAAAAAAAAGCTTTTAATTCTGGAATAAATATATATATTATGATTCCAAACTAATATTTGTCAGCCAAGTTTCATTAATATTTAGTAAGAGTAATCGAAAGTTGCTAATAACTCTACAATATTACACCTGTAACAAATTAAAGCTCTTAAAAAGCTCTAAAAGCTTCACTAGATGCTATGTATCAGAGTTCAATGTGGCAATACCAGACTTTTGTACATACATTTCCATTTTTTTGTGAAATGAGTACACACGCATCAATTATAAAAGTAATAGACTTTACACCCCAAAATATTTCGGCGAAAGAGCCGAAAACACGGACAGTCAGGCGGTAGAAGGGAGTGAGTGAGTTCAAAGTGATTAAAACAAGGATCCCATAAGCATTTAATACATCGTTAATATCCTTCCTGTAAGTTTTTTTTTTCAAACGTTTCGCAATTTGAATTTTGGGTTGCATTAAAATGTGTTGTTGTTTTTTATTGTTAGACAGCTAAAAAAAAGTGCCCAAAAACTGGTAAGGAGGATTTTAAACCGCTGTCTTATATTAATCTGTACTCGCTCCCTTGTGAATTGCTGATATGTTCGCTTGCCAGCCACTAAATGCTAGACAACAACAACTAAAGCAATAATAACAACAATAGTAATAAAGAACAAATGCAACTTGAGTACACACTGGCAGACACTTGAGTGATGGCTTAGTTTGTTGCAAGTTGTTTTCTATGTGGCAGCAATACCCATCTGAGCTTAACACTTCCAACCATTTTGTTATTTCAAATATGTCAGTGCATTTGTGAATGAATGTATGTGTATATATGTATATGTGCATGAGTATGCATGTGCATGTGCATACGAGCGTTCTTGCAACAAGCGTAATAATGAATTTATATATATAAATGTCTCCCAACTAATTGTAAATGTTGTTGGATTGCTCTTGCTGCTTCTTCTTCTTGCTTTTGCAATAATTTTTACTACCCATTATTATGTCCACAAGCGCCAAATGAACAATTTACTTGCTTGTCTCTACTGCAGCTTTTTGCCGCTTCTTTACTCCTTTTATTCTCCGCTGTGTCTCTCCTGTCTTGCTCTTGCGTTCCCTTGCTCCATTTATAAATTTGCATTTATTTTGAATACTCAATGTACTCAAGCTTGTGCGCAATCATGTAGAAAATTGCAAATTTTTTGATTATCTAGTCACTAAAGTTGTTTTTTGTTTTGATCCAACTTCTTCTTATCCTTTCTCCACACCACCTCTTCTACCTTATCCTTTCTCCAAGCGCTTCTGCTTCATTTGCCTTGTTCGGCACTTGTGACCTCCCCCAAAAGTATGCTGCAATTTATTGCGCACTCTTGTTATTAACATGCACACATATGCGATCACACATACAGACACACATACCCTCGCACCCTCACACTGACACACGAAATCACTTGTTTATTGCCGGCATTCAAATAATCTTGCAATATTCATGCTGCATCTTCTTCTTCTACCACCCACCGGCTTATATCTTTTTCTACAAATTTGTGCGCATGTATTTGTGCAAACTTTAATGAGTTTTTGTGGGCAACTGTTGGTTGCCAGCTTTTGTTGACTCTATTCAGCCATTGTTGGGGATTTGCCTATTACTCTCAGCTCTTTTTCATATCAATTAATTATAGTTTTGCTTGTGTGAAAAATCCTATCTATTGGATTTGGGAATGAAAGTAATGAAAATGTTGTTTGTGTCAGTAAAATAACTTTTCAGTGGAAATTCTACATCTATCGTATTATTTGAGCTTTCGAAGCATAAAAGCTTTCCCAAAAAGCAAATATGGTATTATTTAAAAAAATTAAAATTACAGCCGAAAAGTAAAAGCTTTATTCAATATAATTATTTCGTCAAAAAGCTCTTAAAGACAACAAGTTATTGTTTGAAAACTTTTGAAATGCTTGGCAACTAAACAGAGTCAAGATCCTCGACTGTGCTCGTGACAACAAAAGGAAAACTTTAGTTTATGAAAGTATTGTTAAAGCTCAATTTTGATCTCTATAACTGAGATAAGTAGCAAAGCACATAGAAGCGGAAAAAAGTTTCCAGAATATTAAGCTTACGTGAAAGCTTATAATACATGTTGACACTTTCAATAACTTTTTATATAAAAAAGCTTTACTAATCTGATATAGATTCATTCAGTATACTATAGAATATTTAGTAGAATATTGAGCTTTCGTGAAAGCTTAGGATATGCATGACTATTGACTCTTTCATTAATTTGTTAAGTAAAAAAACTTTAATGTTTATGTATAATTCTAGTTATTTGTTCAGTATACTACAGAATATTGAGTCGAATATTGAGCTTTTGTGAAAGCTTAGGATATAAAGTCACTTTTTCATTAGTTTGTTAATATAAAAAGGCATTAACATTCTTTATATAGATTAATTCAGTATACTGTAGAATATTGAATATTGAATATCGTGAAAGCTTACGAAATATGCTGACTGTTTCATTATATGATTATCTAAAAGAGCTTTCACATTCTGAGATATATTCATTCAGAATACTATAGAATATTGAGCTTTCGTCAAAGCTTAGAATTTATGGTGACTCTTTCATTAATTTTTTTTTACCTAAAAAACCTTTGATATTTTGATAAAGATTTGTTCAGTACACTAGTCGCAATATATGCATGAAATTATTATTTTTTAATTATTTTTTTTTTTTACAAAAGCTAAACTCAGTTTGGTTTTTTGACTAAATATTTGTACAAAATTTTGTGGTATCGCTGGTCACGTGCACATTTTATCTAATGAAAAATAATTATACAGAAACCTAATAAAGTGTTTGCAAAGCTTTTTAAAAGCACATTATACAAAATACTAGCGGAAAGTGAAAGCTTTTTCAATTGTAGGTTTGATTTAGTTGAAATAAACTCAGTAACAAAATGTATATACCTAAACTCAAATTTGTTTAATGCAGTGAGGAGTGAAATTTCCTAGAAAGCTTTTTTTCAAATGTATAAAATTAGGGGACTGAAAGCTAAACTACGAAATTTTGGATATAAACTGCTCACAATGCATCAAAATATTTATTTATTTAATAATTTCTATGTGAAACATTTGAAAGAGTTTAAGCAAAAGCTTGAAGTGAAAGCTCAACATTTTGTTTGCTTATATAATTTAATGCCGACAGTTTCGAATATAAATTTAGTTACTAAAATACATGCAGCAACGAAATATTTTGTGAAAGCTTCGAAAAAGCTTCAAGACAGCTTCTGCAAATATTTAAAGCAAAAGCTGAATGAGTTCGATAACATGCAAGATGTGCTACATTATAATTACTTTTCTTTATATTACACAAATCCTGTAATTTAGTGCTAGGTGGAAGATTCACAAAAACTTAAACAAAAGCTCGAAGTTTTGATTTTTTGTATTATTATGTGTCGAAAGTTTCGAGTATTAATCTAGTAACAAAAACATATATAATATTTTAATTCAGCTACGAAATATTTTGTGAAAGCTTCCAGAAAGCTTCCAGAAAGCTTCCTAAAAGCTATCTTCTGCCAAATATTTAAATATAACAAATAAATAATATGCTATACATACAATATAAGTCTATTTACCAAAATTTTTGTAATATTTTGTGAAAATTTTGTTAAAGTTTGGTGAAAGCTGTCTTCTGCCAAATATTTAAAACAAAAGCTGAATGCGTTTGATAGTATGCAAGAGTGAGTATCGTTCATTATAAGTCCTCCATAACTACTTTTCTTTTTACTGCACATATCTCACATGAAAGCTCAAATTAGGTATGAAAGCTTAGCTAATTCATAAACTTAAAAGCTGCTCTTGACTTGAAATAATAATTTTGATTTACCATTATTTATTAATAATACAAGTAAATGCCTACATGCTTAAAGCATTTAAGCTTTCCTGTGTTTTAAGCTTCCGTTTAGAACAAAAGGCAAAATTTCGGCAGTGTCCATAACAAATGACCTAATTCTTTCACAAATCTGTCTAACTTTGGCAAATCATGTAAATGTCAGCAAATTCACTTAAATATGTGTTAAATATTCAGTTTGAAACAACCGTAACATAACAACAATAATAATAAAGCAACCACAACTTGACAGCGAAGAAATTTTTACAAGAATAAAACAATTCGCCGTTATTCACAGCAGTGCCATGCCATTCGAGCGGACAAACACACAAAAGCCATTCTACTATATACACGTAGCAGTTGTTGTTGTTATTATTTTTGTAGTTGTATGAAAATTAAATTTGGCAGAGCAGGCAGGGCGGGGCAGCGTGTTGAAAACTTTGTTAAACGAGAATTGAGTAATTTGCTATGTTAACTTTATTCGCAATGCGAATGAGCGAGTGAATGGAATGGAAAATGAGTGGAAGCGTAGCTCGACAAAAAAACGGCCGGGCGCAACAATAGCAAAAACAAAGCGAGTAATAGCATGAAGATGAATGGCAGCACGAATAAGTGCAAGTATGTGACTGGCGAAGGAGGGTAAATACGGCAACAACAACAACAACAAAACCAAACAGATAAATGCGGGAAAAATAATAATAGCGACAACAACAATGCCAACATGTACTGACAAAGAATACGAATAATAATAATAATAACTACAACAAAAATAAACACAACAACAAACGAACTGTTGGCAGCCAGATATGCAAAGCAAGTGAGTGGTAGTGGCGCGGCAGGCCGCCAAAGATGAATGAGTGAAGGGAAGTCGTGGCCGAAAATAGTCAAGTCAAATGAAAAGTTTTGCACATAGTTGTTGTTGTTATTGTTGCTGCTGTTGGTTGAAGTTCGACTGCTTGTGCAATTCTTTCGAGGAACTGTTATTGTTATTTGTGTGAAAGTTGTTGTTGTTGTTAGAATTTGTGTTATGCTCGTTGTATTTGTAAATATTTTATTGCTTACTTTAGTGTTTTTTTGTGAGTTTTACACCCGCACGCCTGCTGCAGGTTGTCGAGCAGCGCCTGTATATAGGTGTATGCGCGTGTGTTTGTGTATGTATGTATGTATGTGCGCTAGTTTTGCAATTCCACTACTTTTACGGCAATATTATTGCGCAGTAAATTGTTAGTGCATGCAAAATACTAATGCTTTCTGCCGTTTGCTTTGCTGTGTGTGCTACGAGTATACAGATATCTGTCCATTCAGCTGTAAGTGTGTGTGGATGTGTGTATGTATGTGTCGCTTGCGCTCGTTCATGCAAAAGTTTCGTTGTTTCCAAAGTGGCAATTTGTTGTGGCCAAATTAAATTAGAGACTTCAGTGGCAATTTTCGAAAATGTTCTATGAGTAGAATTGACAAATACAACAACAAAGACAACACAGAGCAATAATAATAATAATGATATAAAGTAAGAGATGGTGGGGAAGAGAAAACCGAATATGAAGATGATTGTTTAATGGTTTAGAATGGAAATTTTTGAAATATAGCACTTGTACATGAAGAATGAGGCGGACAGATCTAGAAGATTGCAGGAAATGTCTAGAGCAGACAGGGGAAACAATGGATCATCTCTTGTGCAATTGTCACGCATTGGCCAGACCACGCTGTAAGCATTTGGGGTCTCAAAGGTATGATACACTGGAAGAGGTATCAACAATGAGGCCACATAGTCTACTAGTCTCCTCATGGACTTGTTATCTGAACTCCATCTAGTATCGCAGAGGACCAAAACTGGTCTAGAGTCTAGTCTAGAGTATATGGCGCTGAAATTGCTAGCTGTGGACGCGGCTTTGCGCTGTTAGCCTCATAATACATAGAAAAAAAATCATAGTAAATTTTACCAAGCTCATGCTTTCGAAAATCGAAATTCAGACCCAGATTGGTTTAATAGAATAATTGAAAAATTCTCGGCCTGAGAACTAAATCCATATGATTTTTAGCGAGCCCTAATCTTTAGAAAACGTTTGTATAAATTTGAGATCGGACCATTCGCTTGTGAATTCTATCTTTTTGAGTGAAGCAATTTTTGTTATTGTGAAAAAATTGATTAAAGGAATTTCACGTATTGATAAAATATTGATTTTTGAGGGCAAAAAATACTCTTTAAGCTAAAATTTTGCTTGATGATGAGTTACTGCTTATTAACACCGGAAAATCAATCATCAAAGATTTGTATCCTAAGTGTAGACTTGGAAATGGCCACCGAAAACGTTGATCGCAGTGGATGCCCAAAAGAAGTTGTTATTGACGAAAGTAGCAAAAAAGTTCACAAAATTTTTTTTTAATGACCGTAAAGTGAATTTGATCGAGATAGCAGGCACCCTAAAGATATCAACTTAACGTGTACATCACATCATTCACGAATATTTTGCTATAAGAAAGTTCAGTGCATAGTGGATGCCGCGCATGTTAGCTTTCGACCAAAAACAGCGACGAGTTGCTCAAATGGATTAGTGTTTGGAGATGTTCAAAGGTAATAAGCCCGAGTTTTTGTATCGATATGTGTTAATGGATGAAACATGGTTCCACTATGAGGTCCTATTGACGGGTGTCCGAGTGGACTTCATATGATGAACCCGCTCCAAAGCGTGGAAAAACGCTACAGTCGTCGACTATTTAGCAAGATTATAGCGTCTGTATTTCAGTATGCGGATGGAATAATTTTTGTTGACTACGTCGAAAAAGGAAAGACCATCAACAGTGACTACTGTAAAGCAATATAATATTGGAGAGTTTGAAGAACGAAATCGCCGAAAAACGAACGCATTTGAAGAAACAGAAAGTGCTCCTTCACCAAGGCAAGGCACTAAGTCAGTGAATATGATGCCAAAAATCCATGAATTGGACTTTGAATTACTTTTGCATCCATAATACTCTTCAAATCTGGCCGCGACTACTCCTGTTCTCAGATCTCAAAGGGATGCGTGCTGGGAAGAAATTTTTGTCGGATGAAGGTGTGATCGCTGAAACTGAGGCCAAATCGTACTACAAAAATAGTATCAAAAACTTGAAGGGTCGCTACGATCAGTGTATTACTCTTGAAGAAAATAAAAAAAAATGAATTTTGTCAAAAAAGATATGATAAAGATATTATTTATTTTTCCTATGGGCTAGTGGCAAAAGTCTTTTTGTATAGTCTATTCTCAATAGAGCAGTAGCAGTCGTATAGTCGCAGAAACGGCCAGAACGGATCAACAGAAAGGGCTTCGTCTTCCATCAGGACAAGACTTTTTCAACTACCTAAAATTTATTTACTATTACAACAGTTCAACAAAATGGCTTTACTTGAAGACTCTACTACTGCATCAAGAATTACTGAATTCGTATTTTTTGGTAACTGAAAAGCTTTTTTTCTTCTTAAATTACTCTGAGCATAACAAAAGAGAAAGTTTAACAAGAGTAAGAAGCAAAAACGGTTTCTTTTTAATGAAATTTAGGCACATTACAAATATCTTTAGTTTGGAAAACAACACTTTACGGTTCTTTGTCTTTTTTGACAACTGTTATTATGAAAAAGAAAAAAAGACAGACGGCGTCAATATGTCCAAAGGCTACAGAGAATAACATTCTTTCTAACAAAGGTGACAACACTATGTCTGTTGAGGAAGCGGAAGCTTCTAACTCACTTTTAGATTCACCAATGGCTTTGTATATTCAACCGGAATACTGTTAAGCGAACTTTTTTCATAACTGTGCCACCAACTAAGTTTACTAATTGTAAATGTATTTTTGTTGTCGTGAAAATGGGTGCTCTCCATTTCTCTTTCACAACCCGCTGCATAGTTGACTTTGGTGACACTTTGGCAAAATGTTTCCCGCTTTTAAGGTCGTTTAATGTGCAGTCATGTTGCAACATTGGCACACTGCACTAATTCACTTTTCAAGTAGTTGCCACCAGAGTAAACGAACCAGCGAGCGGCGACAGTCAACTGTTAACCCACTAAGAGCCGCGCTCAACTGACCTAACCTAATAATCGAACGAAAAAAGTCGAGGAAAAAGTCGAACACCCACACGAATGCACACACAGTTGTTGTTGCTGACCTATCATGTATCAATGGGTTGGATGGTGTGTCCCTCGGATCGCCTGTCGTCTCTGGCTGGTTGCTGCAGCAGCGCTTAACTGTTTCTGCTGTTGATTACTTTCATGAGCTTGAACGCTTTTACAACCTTTTAGCCAAACTTGCAGCAGTGTGTGCGTCTAATACGAGCACATGCAGGCCTTCATACTTCCGCCTACATAGTACGAGTACGAAACTGGCAAACTTGCCACTAACTAAATGCAGCGAGCGCAGCGATGGCACTCTGTGTAACAGTTAGAATTAACTTTTGGACTTCGAACTGGAACAAGTTAGAACAAGCAAAAAGTAGAAATGGACTGGTGAAAAGAAAAAAAATTTAAGTAACTGAAAATGGACTGTTGAACTCATCGGACGTGCCGAACTCTTATAGAATTGTGAGTTGATAAAGCTGCAGTTTGGTGAAAAGAAATTTAGGCAGTTGAAGCTTTAAAGTTTCAAAACTTTATTCGAGCTGAAGAGTGCCACAAATATTCGACGCAAAGGTGAAAGAGCGGCTATATCTGATTTTAGTATAATAATCTAAAGTAGTTGAATTGATACAGAGCTGGAGTAATATTAAGCGTCGACAATGTCACTCCACTACTAGCTAAGATTGCTATAGCTCATAAGATTTTGTTTTTGGCGACTAGTGTCGGATTCGAATAAAAATTCGAAGTCCAAATGCAGTGAAAGCTAAAATAAATCATCATTCTGGTCCGATCAAATAGCTGATTTCTTGGGAAAATCTGCTGACAAGGCAATCCTTTTATTCTTTGGAAAAACAACTTGTGGCTAATCTTCGATTTTTTTTCATCAATTGAGTTCTGGAAGTCGTTCTTGCGAATGCACTTGTCCAGAAGGAGTTTTATGATTAAACTTTGATGATCAGTCAGTTGGAGCATCATCCAGTCAGCACAGAACTGTGACAGCATAACACGTCCCGCACCAGACTCAGCAGGGAGTTGATTCTCTGCCTAGGCTTGGTACCCTGACTTGTGAAAACTGTCGGTTAAGGGTGAGCTTGTTAGTAATCTGATCCTCTGACCGAATCAATTCCTTACATTGCGGTTACCAACATAATTTTCCGTGCTCCGGGGCACGTTACGCCGTAGTACATCGTGAATTACGCAGCAGATAATCATCGCCGTAGCCCATACGAGTGACACTACGGCAACAAGGGGTGAATTTTCCCAGTGAGTCGATTCTCTGGAAGACATTTCAGTCTTTACTCTAAGAAGACTGGAAGACACGGATGAAGTGAGTAGTGAGGGATAATGCAAACTACAATAAGCAGGGACAGCAAAACGCTTCATTACATGTTCAAGACAATCTCCTTGGTATCACATTTTCGCCAGCTGTTAGAGTTATGTTATTCAAGCTCGATATAATATTCTGAAAAAGTGAGAACATCAAAAAATATATTTATATTATATTTATTTCAGTGGAGCCTTGCTGAAGTTCATAGCGTTCCCGTAAAAGGTGGAACGATCGTGAGTGTGTCTCAATGGCAAGATCTTCTTCTGCATTGCCGAAACTGGGAATGATTTAAGGTAATGCCGAGATTCACAAGTTAAAGAATGGAGGCGGTCAAAAAGGACGCGAAGACCACCCTGGTACAAGGAAAGACGTACTGAACCGTCAACTCATGCTGATATGCCTCAAATACTTTTCAACACTTCCCACAAAGCCTTAAGAAATAAAATTAATATTTTCTGCATATTTTAACTATTAATCGGAATACTTTTGCAACTTTCATTTCTGCTTTCAGCTACTTTAGGTTTCGCTCACCAACAACTTGAGTGCACACACGCACATATTACTTTCACTCAACCACAATCGCCTACGTAGCAAAGGAAGCGCCACCAAAATCAAAGAAAAAGCACGCTCCACAACTGTTGCATACCCAACAGGCGCAGTTTGTTTGCTTGTGTTGTTTGCGCATAGCAACAGATGCAACATATGTGGCAGCAACGCCACGCAGGCAACCGCAACAATCTCATGCATATGCGATACAAAGAAGCGCTATGCGCATAAAATAACACACGCACACATACTTGCATAAATTTACGCATAGCGGCAGCATGTTGAAGCAGCTGTTGCCAAGCAACTGCCACGCAACGGCATAAAGATGAGCAAATGGATGAATGAATTTCAATGCAGGGGGCTCGCAAAAAAGGCATAAAATGAGGCAAGCTACACGCACGCACACACACATATGCACTGGGTTGTGCGTAAGTTGCAGAAGAGTAAGCGTAGTTATGTGAAAATGGCGACTGAAGTAGGTAAAAAGTGAATTTCAAATATGTTGGCGAAGCTTGAGTGAGAGTGAGGGCATTTTCATAAATATGCGTGTGTGCGGCAATGCCGAAGATTGCATATGCAAAGAGGGGCTTAGTGGCGCATAGAAGAAAAGTAAGGCACGACGAATGTGCTCAAAAGAAAAATTAAGTTATGAAAAGGCAAGAAGAAGATCAAAATGGAAGGTGGCGCATAAATAAAGAAGATGAAAATTGTGAAGAAGATTTTTAGTAAAGCAATTGAGACTGAAGAGCGTAAGGGTTAAGGTAAGCTTTTGGGGAGTTTAAAGGAACTAAAGTGCATTGCAAGGAAAACGCTCGATTCAGTAAGAAAAGTGCGAAAAAATTGCTTGCTTTTCTTGGAAAAAATAAAATTGTTTTCTAATTGCAAGATAACTGTGTTTATTTATAAATGAACTTTGGAGCTTAAAAGTAGGCAATGTGAGCAATATTTCTAATAACTTAGAAAAATATCAAAAATTGCGGTTTATTGTTAAGACTTCCGTTAATAACGCTATTTTTGTACTTCAAGGTATTTAATGTGACGTGAGTAGCCTAAAAGTAGGCAAAATTTACAAATAATTTGTTTTATTTACTTTGCATTGATTAACAAAACTTAAAAATAATAATAATAATAATATGCACATTTACCTTAAAGCTTTAAAGCCTCAAGTACCTAAAAGTAGACTTCATTTTATATAATTCTGTAAATATTTGAAGGGTAAACATAAGTTTTGATATGTAAAAGCTTTTCGCCAGCTTTCATAGCATACTTTTCGACGAAAACCTCAACGTGTTTGAAAAAAAAACAAAATTTTTTTGTAAATCATCTTCAGATTTTAGTTAAAAAAAATTAATTTTTTTCATAGCATACGTTTAGGCCAGTCAAAAATATTTGACAGGCTTTATCATAAAGAGGAAAGCTTGAAGAGGTTGGTTCAAAAATTGCCATAGGAAAAGTATTAAAATTAAAAGTTTAATTTATTTAAAATTTAAATTTACCAGCGCCTAAAACAATGCTGAATTTTTAAAGTAAATTCAGACGAATTTATGCTTAAGTAGTTAATTGCAAGTGTAAGGTTAAAAAAAATCTCAGCCGAAAATGTCTTAATATGAATTTTGTTAGGATATTTTGACGAATTTATTTTTGAAATCTTTTATAGCATACCTTAAGCCAGTCAGAAAGTATTTGATAAACCTTATCGCTTGAAGAGCTCAGTTCAATAAGTACCAACGAAAAAGTATTAAAATTCAAATTTCACCAACGCCTAAAATTATGCTAAATTTTTTTAAAAATTTTGAAATTTTTATTAATTTCAAGCGTCAAGTTAAAAAACGAAGCTCAGCCGATAGCGTCTTAATAAAAATTATTTTCCCGTAAAATGTGTAGTTTAGGCTGAATAATTGTTTCATAAATATTTTAATTGTAAATATTTCTTTACGAAAACCGTAAATTCGATACACTCTTTTATCACCCTTGCTTATGTTAGATTAACTGTATAATAAAGTAAAGCTTTACGAATTAAAGCTTTTTATTAGTTTACATTCATTTAGGCGTACATTGCAAAATCTGTCACATAAACTGTGCGCTAGTTTACAACTGCAACACACTCAACAAATTGATCGGACCACTCACAACGAGTCACCATAAGCGTTTTACGGCTCCCACCCACAAAGCGGCGCACAAATGTATGCCATGTATTTGCTAAGAGCGCACTTACTTAAAATTATGACTTCAAAATGAAACTTCAGCGAAATTAAAAGTTTGCCGCAGCACAACATTTAATTGCATGGCACTTCGAAACAGCCACTGTTGGAAGTAAATCTTGTTAGAAATTTCAATTTGTCACGTAATGATGCGCCTTAAAGTATGCCACATAACTCACAGGCGACGAGCGCTGCATACAGAGGCTGATAAGTGCTTACAACACGCTTACAAGTCATAAAAAATGTTGCAAAACCGAGCTGAGGCAAAATGTTGAAACGCATGCAACAACAGCTACAACAACAAGCAGTGCGCTGGTAGTGCCACTACTGACTACATAGTGCTTAATGCGGTATAGGCAACAACAACAGGAGCACTTACACATTTAGTCGCATTAGTAAGCTACGCACTGGCTGTGGCATGAGCACGACAGAGGTACTAAGCATGAAGGGACAGGCAGGTAGGAGTGTGCGGCATTTGAGTGGGGCAACAAAAATTATGACAATGTAACAAAAGCGTTGCCAAAGCCGGACATTGTGGTTGGGACTGGTTGCGGTTTTACAGTTTGCCGTTGAATTGTTGTCGACTGCTCTTTGTTTTTGTTGCTGTACAAATGCGTTGTTGTTGTCGTTGTTGGCAGCAGCTGCATGGGCGTTGGTGCTCATAAAATGTTGCATATTCTGCACCAAACTGCCGGCGTCGACAACCAACTCTTCTGCAACGCATCATTTTATAACTTCAGCCTGTAAGTTGCAACGTAAATTTACTGCCGCCGCTTAAAAGCGGCTGATGACGTTTGCGGATCTATGGCGTGCTATGCTCGAGTGTCGGTATTTGTGTTTGCGCATTTGCGTGTGTGTGTATGTGTGCGCTGGTGCAACTTGTGGTGGCAACACTTTATCAGCGGCGCAGCATTGTCGCTATTTAAGCATAAAATTGTCGGCTGATAACGCTGCCGCACATACCGCCACACATAAGCGCGTGTGTGTGGGCGCGTTGCAAGCAGACATTAACGGTTTTCACTGCACGCTACACAATGGCGCTACAATGCGGTGTGCGCTTAAGCAGGCTTTTAGGCGCCATGACAACGCGGCTGATGCTGTTACTGATGCCTTGTTCGCATTAAATGCGTTTGTGGCGAGTGTTCCAACAACAATAACGACCATGTTACTGCAACGGATGTCGACACACATAAATTCGCCTTTGTTTGCTCTGCACAATAACAAATAAAGCCGCGCCGCGTAGTGTTGCACCGCAGTAGCTTAGCGGTGCCGATGTTAGGAGTGCTGGGCGCCCAAATGGAGGCGCTGAATGATTGTGTTAGTGGCGCTGAAGGCACATAAATTTGGTGTTAAAACTTAGTACGCGTTTGTAAATGGTTAATGGTAGAGTTATTTTCTTACATATACGATTTTTATGTTAGCTTATCAGTTGGTTTTCGCGATTTTTACCATAATTTATAAAATTTGAATGATAGAAGAATATCAGTGCAACAAATGTTTTGATATGTCTTTTAGGGTGGGTCAAAATAAACAATTGTTTTTTCGATTGGTAATCTGATAAATTGGTTGGTAGACCCTCTAATAAAGCTTTTCCAAATATGAGCTCTTAATTGTAACGGAAAGATCCTCCGTCAAACGGTTTTATTTATTTTTTTCTAATTGTCAGTTTCAAAAAGTCATAACTCCGTTCCAACTTCCTGAAATTTTTTTATGTTTAATACATTTTGTAGAAGGTTGAATGCTCTAACAAAGGAGATCCAATTTTTTAGTAAACCTAATCATTTAAAACATATTAAGGGTTGATATTTGACTATTTTAAGGCAAATATGTTTTTTCTTTTGAGAATTATAACTCATTTCAAATTGCAAAGCATGATAAAAATTTCATTTGTTTTTGGGAGTTTCAGGGAAATGCGCACAACTTATTACTGGATCTATACATGCGACCCGCAGATAGACGATCAATCAACCGAATATCGAATATCGTGGCAAAGGTGAGCTGAAACCGAAAAAACAACGTCAAAGGACGTGAGAAATCAAGGTTTTGTTGACAGTTTTCGTCGATTATCGAGGTGTGGTGGACTCTGAATTCTTTCCAATTGACCAAATGTCAAAAAAGAATACTAGTTGAGTTTTATGAGTGTTTACGGGAAGCTTCTTCTTAATTGGCGTACACACCGCTTACGCGATTATAGCTGAAGTTTTCATTGGGTGTTTTTTTTAAATGAGTTTGGCTATCAATATCTTGCCGCAGCCACCGTATTCGCCTGATTTAACTCCATCTGACTTTTGACTATTCAGCAAACTCAAACGTCTGGTCCGGGAAAACATTTTGAGTCAATTGCTGGAAATTGATTTTAACAACTGTCACGAGGATCGGAAAATACGTTGGCACAAGCGTATTGGGCCAAGGGGAATTACTTTCAGAGGGACGACATAAATTTAAAAGAATATATTAAGAATTTTAAAATTATGAACCAAGTCTTACTATTTTTTGCTCATAGTAGCATATATGTACAAATTTATGGAAGGAATATAAATTTAATAAATTTTTTAAATTACTATATTACGTTAGGTTAAAAGAAAAGCTTGTAGCTGGGTCATTGTGGTACTTGGAACTCGTAAATTGTTCAGAAGACCGTAAAAACAGATAAAGTGAGAGCCTGCGAAAAATTTGTTAAGGCGGCTATGTTAGTTCGGTTATATCTGCAGGTGCGCAAATGCTGATGGGACAATGTCTATGTAGGGACTCGTATTATTGCTTTTATATGAATTTTGCTAAGAGCAAACAGTTCAATAGATCTCTTCCATTCTCCTTTACATCCGCTAGAAATACTTCGCTAGTCGCCAGTGATCGTCGACCAACGCCCATTATGACGGGAATTCTACTCGTTTCCATTCCAACTCTTCCTAGCTCATTGCCTATGCAGTTTTCAGAAATTCCGCTATGTCCTGACATTCAAACGAGTCTTAAATATTTATAATGAAGAATCTGGACTAAATTTGAGCACGCAGTTAGATAGTTCAACGCTAGCAGTCCACGCTACTTTAATAGCAGCCACTTCTGTTTGAAAGTTACTACAGTAGTCCGGCAGCCTAAAGCTGGGCTTGATGAAGAGTTCCTTACAGAATAATCCTTTCAACGTTGCCTCCAAACTTGGACCCATCCATGAAAAATCTCCCTGCGCCTTTTTTCCACAGACTTCTTCTCGTCCAAATATTCTTCGTCAGTATTTCAGCGGAGAAAGAGCCATAAGGAGTAGCCTCTGTGAAGAAGTGATTTCAGGTATGCAATTGAGAGGGAAGAGAATTGCAGAGAGACCCTGTTTAACCCCTTTATATAAAGCAGCAATGCAAATGCCGGTAATCGTATTGAATCATATTATGTGCTATCGTTGGTGCCTCAGATACCGATTAGAGCTACTCTTTGAACACATTCCAGCTTTTTAGAGAGTTTCGCTTTTTCAAGCGCCGTCCACTAAATGAATAGAGCATGGAACATTATTGGCTTGACAACGGTTGTGTAGAGCCAAAACACATTTCGTGAAAGTCTCAACCTTCATATAGCTATAAAATCCTTTACTGCTGTATAAGGCAACCCATGTATATTTTACAATTTTTTCAATATTTTCAGCTTATCAGCAGGTAAATTTCCGAAATTTTATACCTCCTGGTAAATAAAACAATTTCAGTTTTTTTAGATTCTATTCGCCCAGTTGAATACCATGTTGAGGTACCCTTCGCTCATAGATGGTTTTCAAAAAATTTCCATTTAACATAAGATCACCTCGGTTACCTCCGTCCTCGACTTCTTTAAATATGTTGTTAATAACGAAGGTCAAAAGGGTGCACAAAGCAACCTAACCTGCGGGTTGCCCCTAAACCATTTCGGATGTTTTTTCAGTGCCCCACTGTGATACGTTCATACTACCACAAAGAAGACTATGTATGAGGTGCTTTTGTTCGATTTCAACTCAAACTCTGCAAAGGGTTTAATCACAGCCTTCTTCAAATTTCCTGTGCATAAAGACTCCATCCAGCCATCTTCGTTGAAAGCAGTTTCAACCAACCTGCCTTTGTCTGTAAGCATTATTTAACAGCTTCCAATTTTGTACTGTAATCAGTAATTTAAAAATATTGTCAAAATTTTAAAAGTCTACCAAAATCTTAATGCTGCTGTAAAAAAGTTAAATACTTGAAGTATACCTGTAGGCGATAATTGTGCGGCACTCTGCTGGACTTAAATGTAATATGTTAATTACAACGAAATCGCCCCAACTTATACACACACATAATTTTTCACAGATTGTCATTGCATAACCTTAGGCGCACAACGTCTGCCAGTTTGAAAAATATTTAATTTAGATTTAATAACGATATATTAAATAATTTCATAAAATTTATGAACGCGCGTTGTCTTAGCAATTTAATTTTCACAGCGCTGCATAGCCAAAGGCGCACGAACAAGTGTTTTAATTTTAATTTCTTGCCTCAGCGCGCCATTACACACGGCCATATTGGTTTTAAAACTTTTTCGAGCATTCTAAAGTGTATGTATATTATATGTAAATATATATAAATATATACATATAATATATGTGTGTGTATGTGACCCTCACTTTCTATGGCTGCTTACTGAAACTCATCAAATTAATGGCTGCCACCAATGCGAAAGCGACAGTTTGAATTGCTTTTGGCTGTTTTTTTTTTTGCAGAGTGTGAGTGTAAATTTTTGAATTGCTCTGGGACTTCATGTGATGGCGCAAGTATTGGTTTATGGTGTATTTGCATTTGTCTTGCCGCCATGACACAAACTTTGCAGACATCTCGCCGCAGCTCGGACAAATATGGAACGGAAGACAGTGATTTGTTTGCTGACAGTTCAAAGCCAACTAGAAAAGGGCAGATCGAAAGCGAAATTAGTATGGTGTCATGTGAGGAGGAGGGGGTGTAGTGGAAGCTACATGGGGATATTGGTGACTGAATTACAAAAATGGTAGTTGTGAGGCTGAAAAGTTTTGAGCAGGGCACGATGTGAATTAGGGACATGGGATGAGTGATAATGACAGAAGGAGAAGAAATGAAAGAGAAAGATATATAAAGGGTGAAGTATAGAGAGATATTAGGCATGTAAGCGGGAGAAAAACGGGCAGCTGGTGGGAAGTAGCGTCGGACAGCTATTTTAAACTACGGAACTGCATTTTAGGACTCGATAAATAATATGACACATAAAATTATAGCTGCGTACTCAATACTTGGAATACTTCAAACCATTGTGAGTACATGCAGCAAACGGAAATGAGTTCGACTGTCTGCAGTCGCCATGTTATGCTGCCAATTCTTTGCTTTGCCGGATGTATGCAGTAAAATCTGTTTACGATTGGTGCGGCGCCGGTTTGTTTTGGTGCACTGTTAATTCCAAGCAAAGTGAGGAGGTTTTATAGATTCATTATATTTCGACGAAATTACAAGAGGAGCGATGGGTCAGCTATTTTCTAATTTAATGTACGATTCATTAAGTTTTCAGTGAAATTTTATTTATCTTCGTTAAGTTCTAAGCTTTATTAAATAAATAAAATTTAAAAAATAAATTTTCAGGGAATATTAACCGATGCTATTTGGACGGTTTTTCTTAATATTCTGCATTATAATTTTGAAGTAATTGTTGTCAACAATTGTACCATTGATGGAAAAAACAACTGGTGTGTGTCTTTTCTTGTTGTATTTTTAATATTTTTAACACACCTGAACCTGAACAAGTAAGCATTTTTAATCAAAACATAAATACACGATAATTTCGGCTGAAAAAATTTTTATTTTGATTTTGATCGGCTGTTTATATGACATCTACATATTGAAATAATCCTATCTGAACAATATATTCGGAGATTGTCGCAATGCCTTAGGAATTAAACAATACAAAATTTCGTGAGAATACATTGGCAAATAAAAAAGTTATTCACACAAAAACTTTACCTAACCTGAGCCAGGTTATACTGGTCGACTGTAACGCTATAGTTCTTCATATTAGCAGATGAAGACTCAGTTTAAGCTGAAGTATTCATTATACTTGACGGCATCGATTTTTGCGAACTTTAATTTTGGTATTAAATTTTTTTTTTATTGAACTGAGAAGGTCCTTGATATTTAAGACGAGTTCCAGATAAGGCTGAACAGAAGTATTGGAGGTGTTCCAGCATCTTTCTCATGCTTAGTGTTCAGCCTTTTCTGCAAGTATAGTCGTTATTTCATCCATCCATTCATCTCTCAAGTTATGCCAACAGTTTGTGACCTGTCATAAGGTCAACAACTGCCCACTATTGCGTATGATCTTGGTGATCGCGCATGCCTTCTAACCATCTCACTCTGATCTATCTGACAGCTTTTTAGGAAATTTCATTGAATATTGGTTTTAACGACTTGTGTATTTCCTTTAATGGTTCGACAACCAGATGGTTGTTACCTTTCGCAATCTCTTAAGCTATATCGTTCCCCGGAATTCTTCTGTAACACAGTATATATACTATACAGCCGCTACATTACTGGCTACCCGTTTCTAAGCACATTATCGGACCCATTTCGCATTGCGTCCGATCAAATAAAGATAATATAAAATATAGGCCCTAGATATAGAGTTATATATACATACTCGCATATATAAATGATCAAGATAAAGAGACGAGTTTAGTTTCGAGACTATCTGTCTGTCACCCCCAAGCAAGCATTAATTTGAGTAAAAATTCGGATATCTTAATGAAACTGAATACACATTTTCTCTGGCAAAAATGAGAGAACGAGGTCGTGAATAGCCGTAAGCGCACTATTCCCACATCTACAAAACGCTAATAGTCGAAAACCTAAGAAATTCCCTAGATACCGTATATGTGTACTACCTGTATAGTATTGGTTGTAGACTTTGACCGAAAAAATCAGTCATTCTGTGAGATATATGATTGAAATTCATAGAAGATCCTTTCTTGATAATAATGTAACTATGTGGCAAAAATGGGTCAAGGCGGGTCAATACTTCCCTTAACTCTCATATATATAAAGATTTTCGAACTTTCAACTGACTTTATACCGCTTATACTGATTGCTGATTGCGCTTGTATATGAGGTACTTTGACGAAAGATTGGGATCAAATTATTAGTCTGTGGTATGTGGTCTTGTCAAAAACTGATCAAATCGAGTCAATACTAACTTATAACTATTATGCTGAATATCTAAAGGTCTTTTTATAAACTCCATATATCTACAATATATACATAAATATAGCCATACTCACATATAGCAATAAAATTAAGTATATGTTTGTGGCCTTCACTGTAAGTTAAAAAGGAACCAACATTGGTTGTAATTGTTCTCAATTTCATTGAATAATTGTTGTTTAATTTTTGCCACCACAGCACAGTACCTAGTATGAAATGTTAGGTTGCACCCGAACTTATTCCTTCCGTACTTGTTTCATAATTTTTGAATTTGTAATTTACATTGTGACATAAAAGTAGGCGAAAATTGTAAAAAAAACGAAAAATATTTAATTACTTAATCATCATTATACATATATTTTGTCGCAAAGTAATCCCCAAGAGATGTAATACACTAATGGCAACGATTTTTCCAGTCCTCAAACAATTTTCATTAGCACTTTATGGGATGGCCTTCAGTTCCTTTAGCAAATTTTTTTCTATCTCTTCGCTCGACTGAAAACGCGTAACACGGAGTGGCAATTTTAGTTTGGGGAACAAAAAAAAAATCACACAGAGTCAAAGCTGGTGAATACGGTGGTAGATCGATGGTATTCATTGCGTTTTTCGACCAAAGAGACATGTTTACGGTACCCTTTTTTAAATAAATTCAGCTTTATCGGGACGAGTAGAGTAAGAACGCATTTTACAAACAAAATGTCTACGAAAATCATTTTAACTGATTTGCGAGAGATGTAGAGTTCTCTTGTCATCTCTCTCACACTTATTTGACGTTTTTCATGCACCATAACGTATCCTTCACTTTTTTAATGTTTTCATTAGTTGAAGGTCATCAACAATATTTTGAACGTCTGTAAAGACTTTGTACCACTCGTAGGTTTGTGTTTTTGATAAAAATGGATGACCATAAGTTTTTATGTTGGGTGTTGGGATACTATTGCGAACACCGAATTTTGTTATGTAGAATTGTATTTTGAGACCAATTTTTTGTTCGATATTTGTATCCATTGTAAAAATCGCAACGCACTACTGAGGTGTACCGACTTAAGCAGCTGCTGTAAACAAACTGGTTGACAGATCGCGCTCGTATTTGGCATATTAAATAAGGACAGTCCTGCCAAGTTTAGAAATTATATTTTTTTGAAATACTATTTGCTCGGGGAATTAATTACAATTTCCGTGTGTTTTTTTGTCACAATATATAAGCTTACCACCTGAAAGTTCTTTGCTGTACATTGAAACCCCACATGAAAGCGATTTGTATTTCACGTACTTCCACCTTTTTATATGCCGAATGTCCCAACCGCATGCATTCAGCAACAATTTCGAATTTTACATTACCGTGTGAAAGTTTGACCAATATATATTCAAACTATGTTTTTTCTAGTTTTGCATATTTTTAATATTTCTACAGCTATGTGGAATATATTTCGGAAGTTTGTGGTATTTATTTGGGTGAAGCGTGTGTTTAAAATGCGAAAGTTGTGCAAAGCCACAAGAATGAATTTTCGGAAAACATTCGGAAATGCGAAGTGAGTGTAAAAAGAAGTACAAACAGTGAGCAAACATTTCGTTTTCTAACAAAATAATTGCAATTGTGGTTAACCAAAATAAGCATGTGTGGCATTGCTGTTGCATACTTTTGGGCATGCCTGGAATTAACGCAATGTTTTTGCTGTGTGAAAGCGAAAGTTGAGGGGCATAATGAAGGAAAAAAAAATATTATTTGCGCTTAGAAATGCAGAATATTGAAAGTAAATTTTTAAGTCTTTAAAATAGTTGTGATAGCAAAAAGTTTTGAAAACTTTTGACACTTTTTAAATGAAAAATATTTTGTTTCAAAATCATGTTTTGTGCCTCTCGATTATTATTATTATATGTATTAATGCATTAACTTTAATTTTTTTTTAACTTCACCATTTTCAGTACAGCCCAGTCCTTCACCACCCACAGTGTGGCACAAACTCTTGACACTGCGTGCTTCCAATTTGTCATTCACACATGCAATCAGCGACTCGACGTAGTAAATTTTATATGTAAATATATAAATGTGTCTGTATATGTAATTATTAAGCGTACAATTTAGTGCAAAAAGCTTACACAAGCTGACCAACGAGTGTGGCAGCCTCCGGCGGCAATTGGTGGTGGCAAATTTTAAATACTTCAACATGCCGCATACACATATATACACAATTGCTTCAAATGGAATTGTGCAAATAACTGTTTGCGTAATTACTTGTCATAATTTGCATGATTGCCGAGCAACCCTGCTCGCCATGCTCGATTAGATCGCGACGGTAGTGCACTTACGCCACATGAAGTCAAGCGTTTTGCGGCAGAAGTGGCATGTATTTTTCTACTACTCACTTAATTTGCACTACTGTGTGCCTACATATGTGAATCACACTGTGCTACAGTTAAATTATGTCTAAAGAGCAAATGAAGCAAATTGTGTGCTGCTTTTGTAGGCAATCAGCAGAAGTGGATACTTCGTTGAGTGGTGAAGTGCGGCAGGGAAATTAGTTATTTTTCAATTTGCACTCAATTGAGAGCGACGGAGTTATTTTATGAAATTTATGCAGTTTTTGGGGTTGATAGCAGACGAATTGCGCAAATTTGTTAAAGCAAAAAAATTTTGATATTAGAAGATACTCGAATTTGACATAGAAATAGTGTTAAGATTTTATATAAAAATTATTATGTGTTGTTGGTGTTGTAGTATTAACCAAAAAAATTTAAAAAATATTTTAAAACAAGCGAAATAGCTTAAAAGCACCAATAGCCGCTTTTGTGCGCCTGCTGGTATGCTATAATTTCAGTTATAAAATTGTTTTCGAAAATAAATTTGGCTACCAATTGAAAAAAAAATCATGAAATGTACTCTTATTATATTCAAAGGGGGAAAATATATTATATATAATAATAATTTTTTTCTTTAAAATTAAATTAAAAAAATAAAAAAAATTCCTAGACGCATTAAAAAATTTGGAAAAAAAAAAAAATTAAAAAAATTGTTATTGTAGAGGTACTTTTTAATAGCCCCTTTTTTGGATAGATCATGCGTGAATCGTGTTAAGCTGCTATGTTATTTTTTTCAGTATTATTTGGGATTTCATCATAGAAAGACCTACACCTGAACAACTTTTACAAATTGATCAACTTTAATACGAAAATTCGCATTCTTTAAAGAATGACTTGCTGACGCGTCGCTCAACTTATGGTCAACAAAATCGGCCTACTGTGCGTACTATTCGCAACACCATCACCCATCATAATGATGATGAAGATGATATTCAATATTGGATAATATTCGATCGAATAGATCACGTCCAGTAAGAAGGAAAGAAAATATAGCAGCCATAGCTGAGAGTGTACACGAATACCGGGGAGAGACGATGCGGCGCCGAACGCAGCAACTCAGACTGGAACGACTTAGCGCATTTTACGTCGAGATCTGAAATTCAAGTCGTACAAAATACAGCTTGTGCAAAAACTGAAGCCTCTCAACCTTCCGCAGCGACATTGCTTCGCTCTATAAGCTCTTGAAAAGTTCCAAGAAGATCCGACGTTTCCGAGCCAAATTTTGTTCAGCGATGAGGCCCACTTTTGGCTTAACAGGTAAAATTGCAGAATTTGGGGGGAAGAGCAACCTGAACAGATTCAAGAGCTGCCATTTATTCCAAAAAACAATGGACTATTTGATGCTTGAAATTGAAGCTCATGGCCTTAGCGATGTTTGGTTTCAACGAGACGACGCCACTCCCATACATCCCTTTGATTAATTTATTTATTGAGATAACACTTCGGTGAGCAGATAAACAAGAACGTGTGATATCACGCTGTTGGTCTTTTTTCTATGGGCTTATGTAAAATCTAAAGTCTATGGGGGCAATCCCGCTTCGATTCAGGTCTTGGAGCAAAACATTGCGCGACTCATTCTCTAGATACCAGTCGAAATGCTCGGAGAAGTCATCCAGAATTGGACTCATCGGATGGACCATCTGTGACGTAGCCGCGGCCAATATTTGAAAGAAATAATATTCAAAAAATAAATGTCAAAAAATGTTCTTTCGAATGACAGAAAAACTTTCCTCATTAAATTTGAAGTTTTTTTCCTTTAAAAAGATGGCGAACTTCGAAGTTGATAGTCCATTAGATTGATTATATACTAAATCTATATAATTATAAAAAGTATGATTTAAGTAAAACAGTTAGTAAAAAAATGTGTACCCTCCACTTTTATATCTTAGTAATATTTGCTTGTTCTTAAACTTTCTCAGTCTTGCCAAAGCAACTACGAGCCCCATAGTTAGCGCACCTCTACGATGCTTGGATTGAACTCGGCTTGAAGTCGCAAAGTGCTTCATGTCAGATGAAGTTGAGCGGAAGAGATCAAAACTGCTTTAAGTTTGTTGGAAGAGTCGGATATACTATGAAAAAGTTGCGAAATTGTGAAAGTTATATAACTTTAAATTCTTGGTCGAACCATTTGTTCTGAATTCTAATTGAATTGAAAATTGTTGTTAGTGAAGAGTTGGTAAACAATATCTTACTGAAAAAATATATATTAATAGTAATTATTTGACAAGTAGTCGATACTTTATATAATTTAAAGCTCTTTAATTAATTTTTTTCTCCTGTGAAATTGTTATTAATCCTTAATTAATTTTATCACACAGAAGCGCTCATCCTCGCATACATAGTATTACTGATGTAGGTTAGTGCATAAATTTCAACATATTCAGTGCAACCTTTGACACGCACTTGTGTCACTTTAATTAAATTTCATTTCATTTTGACTATGAACTGTCTTCAGCTTTAAAACACTCGATATGCTAGACACACACGCGTATTATGTGCATGTATGTGTAAATGTGCATATGTAATAGTGACCTACAAAATTAATGATGCTTTGATCTCTGCGCGGACATTGAACAAAATTTACTTTTATACATTTCAATTTTTTATTTTACACACATTTTTCCTTCTTCTACTCAGTGCTGCAGCACACACACGATTGACCTTTGCACCTTGACCCGGAAATATTGACTTGCAGGCTATTGCAGTGTGTAAGCGATATGCTTGTAAAATATAAGGCTGTACTATATATATATGTAGCCATATGTCGATATGTATTGCGCGTGTGTGTGTGTATGTGGGTGGGTGCCGGCGGCTCCGCACAGGCGTAAAAAGTAATTTAGGTGCAACTGGAGCACAAGCGCATACTTATGCAAGGACATGCAGCAGCTTGTACGTGTTACTATGTGCATTTCCATGTATATAGTAGACTTGCATATATATTTATATGCACATACATAGTATGTACTATATACTGCAATACCTGTCGATGCATGCGCCTTAATGACTGTTCGCTGTTATGTTGCGGCGCTCTCACACCTTTATATCAATTTGTGTGTGTGTATGCTTGTGGCAGCAAGTAATTGCATATCGTACAATTGGAGACATACGCGGCGTGTCAGGTTCAAAGGTGAAGTCGAGAGCGCTTGCATTTTCATGCACTTACCGCCTCCCATAGGCGGTTGGAAAACTAGTGTGTATTTTATGTGTTGGAATCTTTCAAATTAAAGACTTTTTATCAAATTAATTTGGTTTAATATGGATTTACAGCGGTTGAGTCCTTTTTTGAGGCAGATGCTTGAGATAAAAATAAATCACTTGAGGTAATAGAAAAAAATGAAATAGAAAAGTAAAACAAAAAAATATAAACATAAATAAAAAATTAAATTAAAACATGAAAAAAACGTCAAGTGACCCCCCATTTTCCACTTGGTCATCGAATTTGAATGTGAGTATTTTTTCATAAAGTAGTCACCATGAACAAATAGTCCCCCTCCCAGGTTTTTTATACTCTCGCAACAAAGTTGCCTAAAGAGAGTATTATAGTTTTGTTCACATAACGGTTGTTTGTAAGTCCTAAAACTAAAAGAGTCAGATATAGGGTTATATGTATGAGTTGAAATCCGGATGTCTGTCTGTCCGTTCGTCCGTGCAAGCTGTAACTTGAGTAAAAATTGAGATATCATTATGAAACTTGGTACACGTATTTCTTGGCTCCATAAGAAGGTTAAGTTCGAAGATGGGCAAAATCGGCCCACTGCCACGCCCACAAAATGGCGAAAACCGAAAACCTATAAAAGTGTCATAACTAAGCCATAAATAATGATATTAAGTGAAATTTGGCCCACAGGATCGCAGTAGGGAGGGGCATATTTGGACGTAATTTGTTTGGAAAAGTGGGCGTGGCCCCGCCCCCTAAAAAAGTTTTTTTTGTTACATATCTCGGAAACTACTATAGCTATGTCAACCAAACTCTACAGAATCGTTTCCTTCAGGCATTTCCATATACAGTTCAAAAAATGGAAGAAATCGGATAATAACCACGCCCACCTCCCATACAAAGGTTATGTTGAAAATCACTAAAAGTGCGTCAACCGACTAAAAAAAAACGTCAGAAACACAAAATTTTACGGAAGAAATGGCAGAAGGAAGCTGCACCCAGGCTTTTTTTAAAAATTGAAAACGGGCGTGGCGTCGCCCACTTATGGACCAAAAACCATATCTCAGGGACTACTCCACCGATTTCAATGAAATTCGGTATGTAATATTTCCTTAACACTTTAATGACATATACGAAATATGGGTGCAATCGGTTCACAACCTTGATGCCTTCTCTTTATAATATGCACATTAGGAACAAATGATGATAGCGGAATAAAACTTTACACAAATACGATATTTGAGCTGAGGTATCCCTTGTGGAAAAATTTTCGTGATCGGACTATAACTTTTCAAGGTCCCTTATATCGAACACGAAAACTCAGTGCCTAACCTAACCTAACTTAATTTTTCACCGAAAATATCGGTAAATCTCTCAGAATTTAATTCTAATTAATTTTACAACAAAATAAAAAAATGTGTAAATGACGGATAATGAAATTCTCGATTTATCACTTTATCATGCGAGAGTATAAAATGTTCGGTGACACCCGAACTTAGCCCTTCCTTACTTGTTAAATTTTAATTTTAACAACCTTTTTTTTTTTTTTAATTGAAAAATTTTTACTGCTTTTGTTTTAAATTAATAATTAAAAAAACTATTGGTGACTTTTTTGATAAAATTTTCAGGAGTTATAGTTCAATACGTGTACTTTCAGAAAATATGCATGAATTTTAATTATTTTTATTTTTTCATATTGTTTATTAACTTTTAAGTTAACAAATGAACATTTTAATGACTTTTCCCTCAAAAAATAATTTTTTTTTCAGTATTTTGCAATAAATATTCAAGTAACGAAATCCGCGAAAAAATTTGACTGATCGCAATTAGATTAAGCAAAAAAAAATTTTTAAGACGGGCGGTCAGCGCTGCCGGTACATAATCATGCATATTGCGCAGTAGAAGAGTTTCGTTGAACGAACAACTTGGATTCTCGTGCACGCGCTGTATACGAACACGCAATTTTATACCGGCAGTAAAAATTTTGAGGAAAGTTCTCTGATCGCCATTCACTTGGAAGTGGCCAGAAACGATTCTTTTACATATGACTCAAGCAGCTCACGACTTCCGGTCCTTGACCAAGTATCCTGTGGGTATCCTAAGAACATCCGTTTGAAGGCGAGCTAAAGTGAGAAAGCGAAATATCCCCTACTTAGGGTTGTGCGCTGGGTTTGGGACCCGCCACGTAAAAAACACCCTCAATGAAAAACTACCAAAAGCCGGCTGTTGTTGACTCGGCTATAATCGCGTAATCGGTGTCTACGCCAGTGAAGAAGAAGAAGTAAAAATTTTCAATTAAAAAAAAAAAAGGTTGTTAAAATCTAAATTTAAAAAAACTGGGAAGGGGATTATTTGTTCATGGTGACTACTTTATGAAAAAATACTCACATTCAAATTCGATGACCAAGTGGAAAATGGGGGGGTCCACTTGACGTGTTTTTACTCAATACTAAATATTCGTTGTACAATGCGCACCGAACAGTGAACGCCGTGGAGGCCCAACAAATTATTAAAAATGTCACAAATAGTTCTCGATGACCTGAAGAAAAGAAAGTACTGTAGATTGAGTTTGAGTTGAAACAAAGGGAAAAATAGTAATAAAAAAACGGTATCAAGAAGTTGGAAGGTTGCTATTACCAGTATATCACAATGAAGAGATCCATGTCAAAAAAAAAAAACGAATTTTGCCAAACAAATGTGTTTTTCTATGTTAGGCCGAGGAGAATTAAAGTAAGCAGCAGTAACCTAGAGATACATCTTTTATGGGAAAAATCGTCGAAACATTATTCCCAAAACACGATCGGATTTCGTATGCAAAACGACGAAACGAAGCTGCAGAGTCACCCCCGTTAGTTACGGAAAAAACCAAAACCCACGGATTTGATGGCATACCCAACAGAACCTTGAGAATGCTAAAATGTACAATGCTTGTATAAAGGAAGTATAGCGTTCAACGTATCCTAAACCAAAGAAATCACCTAAGAACTATCATCGTACCTACCTCTGGGTATGCTCAGCAGAATGGGTAAAATGTACGAAACCCCTTGGAGCTAACAATCCAGGAATCTGGCGGATGATCAGAGAGGAAAGGTGGCACGAAAAAGTACTGCGCGGCGATTACCTAGGTCAAGAAGGTGTTCAACACTGGAAAATGTGCACACATAATCAAAGCCCTGAATGAAATACATGCCCCTGAATACCTCATTAACATTATCACAAGTTATTTTAGAAATAGAAAGCAAATTTTTAATATGGACTAAAGGACCAAAAGCTACTCTATCCTCAGTAGAGTACCCTAAGTCTTAGTACTAAGCCCACTTATATGGAACTTCATGTATAATGGAGTGCTAAGAAGACAGTAATCAAAAGTCATGAAACTAATATCATATGTGGACGATCTCATGGTGGTAGCAGTGGAAATTGCAGTTCATAGGCTTTGTTTGAATAATAAGTGCTTTCCGGACTATATCAGCCGACGCTGCTGAAGTATTTGGGCATTGACATCCAGAGAGATGAACTCGAGCAATTGTATCAGCTAGCAGCGCCTAAAATAGTATTGGCAAAGGTAGAGGAGAGGACCAAGAGCAGCGAGAGATGGACCAATAGACTTAATTCGAATGAATATACGACATTGGAACCTGAATTTCCATCTGACCAAAATACTTAGTGGACATGGGTGCTTTAGAAGCTACCTGCACTCACTCCACAATGACATTATGAGTATATAGGAAACCCTGAACGCGTATTCTTTTATTACCTCGCTTTTCAAGTACCAAACTCGGTGGTAGTTTTACGGTAGAAAATTTGACGACACTCATGTGTCAGTCGACTAAGAAATGAAAACCGTTGGCGAAGCGTCTGTTTTCCGTCACTCCGCGCAATAGAGGTAAAATGAAATGGGATCTCCCTCCCACGACATAATACTTAATCGGTAGTTCCATGGGAGAGTCTTCAGTTGGGAGTAGATTAAGTTTATCGGATTAAAGTTCCGTACTCCGTCTTTCAAGACTTCTTCCTACAGGATGTATAAGAAGAAAAAAAGGTAGACCGAGGACTATTCAAATGGCTCTGTGCGGGCTTTAGTTCAAAACGGTAGAATCTGCAGTCCGTAAACGAAAAAAATTTACTTCTAAAATACTTTCTGTTGGTAATTTTTTGTTTTATATGTATGGTTGAGGTTAGTGTTTTTTTTTTCCAATCCCGCATTTGACAATATTAAAAAAATTTTTAATAAAGATTTTCAGGAATATAAAACTAAAAAAATGTTAATGCAAATGATATTTTAATAGTTTTTTAATGCATTATAGTAACTATTAATTTATTATTTTCATATTACCGGAGTTATATTGCCTTGACAATTCAACTCAATTCAAAAATTGCATTAATGGCAACCGATTCCTAACTCTTAAACTCCGACTTAGGACTTTATTGAAACACAACTTTAGTAAAAATTCAGACTCATCCACTCACCTTTCACCGTCACGCCCACCGTCTGCAGCACCTCTAGCTTCTTCTTATTCGTTGGCGATTGCCCGATGCATTTGTAGGTGCCCGCATCGTGGTAGACAACATCTTTGAGTGAAAATTGACCGGTGGGTGTGGTTAGACCGTGACCTAAGCCACGTAAACGTGCGGTTACCGGATCTAAATGCGACCAGCAGCCTAAGGAACCTGTAGAAAAGAAGGGAAAACAAATTTTTCATTAAAAAAAATTTTGGAAAAGCTTTTTTAACAGAAGCAATGAAAGATAAAGCTCAAAACTCAAGTATAATAGGTTTCTGGCAAAGTTAATGCTGTAATACAAGGCAGTGAGTGGCTATTGTTGCATTACCTTGCGGACACTGTAACGTCACTGCGCCACCTAATTGCACCTCCAGCTGTCCTTTATTGGGATTATGTGAGGCCGCTGCGACTGAGATGTCCTGATCGTCCGGCTCGGAAGTGACGTCAACTGAATCATCTGTAAAATAGTAAAGAAGGAACAGTTACGTTAAGTTTTGGTCTTAAATTTTTTAAAGCAATTCGAGCAAGAATGTTTTTTTTAACATACTAATAATATAATATACCTATCAGCTTATAGCGTATAAATTATTTTTATTAAATAAACATGTGAAGCGGCAAAAATTGTATCACAGCTTCAAGCAAACTCAATCAAACTTTTAAAATGCAAATTTCAAATATTTCCTAAGTCATATTAATAACTTCAAATATTTTAATCAACGTAAGCTGCTTTGGCAGACAATATAAGGTCTATATGTAAGAGCGTAGCATACTTTTCAGCGCGCAAAATTACTTTCACCTTCTAATAAATAATTTCACTGCGCCCTAATTTCCTTTAAGCAGATTGTCGTATGCATAAAATTATGACACACACACACACACACTTATTGCCTACAACTACATGCACACATTTAATATGATATACACACAGAAGGATGCCATGAAGATCTTCTGAGAATTTTAATGCCACGCTTGAAGTGAAATGCAAATCCTTAAATGCTTCCTGAGTTGCAAAGTCAACTTATTGCTGCTCAAATATTATTTGTTACAATTCTTTAAATTTTTTTTCGAAATTTTGAAATTTCTTTTGCATTCTTGTCACAATAATTCCAGCCTGAGTGATTTGATTGCCACTTGCCATCATAAATAAATACATGAGCATATGTCGTGAGGACATATAAATATTATTTGCATACATGAAGCATACTTTAAGGCGGTATATGTATGAAGATGGCTGCTTGCCAGGAAAACGCGTCAATCAACGCGCGCTCAGCAGCTTTTCCTGCCTTTTCGAGGCTTCACAGGCGGAGCAAAGCAATTTCCGGCAGCAATCACTTGCTACGCAAGGTCGCCACGAGGAGGCGCAGGTGTGCATATATGCTGAATTATTAGTAAATTTGCATACGTAGCGTTTTTGATAAATATACGTTTGTGTATGTATGTCTGTATGTATAGGTATGGGTGTAGCTGTGGGCATATTTCGGCATGCCACTTCAGCTTCATGATAAACGCTGCGGCAAAGTATTCAACGCCGCAGACGCCCATATACGCCAACGCGTTGCTGTTGTTGCTGTAATTTCCGAAAATCAAGCACACACTTGTCTACTTTTAGGCGCCCCAGATTCACGCAGGTATGCAATATTTCAGCGACAGCCAGGTGCTACACTTTCACTGCCATTTTGTACGTGTTTCCATATATGTATATAGGCAAATACATACGTACAACAACACACACAAGCCATGTAATGCTATATATATAAGCATATATACACACTCACATATTTATGTATTCAAATTTCTGGCAAATGCTACAAAATGTTCGCGTCATGTCACAGACAAATTTGATTTACAATGATGAGGCTGTCGCGCCAGCAGATATGCAATATAATTTGTGTAAATATCCCTAAGTCTGCATGTGTGCGCAAGTTGCTGATTCAATGATATGGAAATATCTACACAGATAACGTGTGCGCGACATACGTGGCTCAGATTGCAGGTGGTCTCGACATATATTCAATTAATTCAAAAATGAAATGTCTTTCGTAAAAGCAATGTGATATTGCGGCATTTTTCATTGCATACTTTAGTGGGGTTTCAAGTGGTGAATGGCGGCGGGAGGTCCTGAAGGTTGGCAGCGATTAATTCATTAAAGGCAGGTTTGTGTGGAATTGGAGTATCAGCGTTGGCATATACTCGTATTATTACAAGTGAGAGTGAAACACTGATTTCGGTGTCTGCTTGTAATTATAATTATTGCTGAAATCTGAGTGATTGTTTTAATTCAACAATAATAAAAATATTTAAAAGCATAGAAATGCCTTTTCTTTAGACTATATAGCATATTTTTAGACGTTAATCTTTATAAAGTTCTTTACAAAAATTTAATTTAATGGAGTTACAGCTCGCCAAGAGACGACCTAACCCAAATGGAAAGGTTGCAAAACATTCGACATTCAGCTTCTTCAGCAAAGAATGCAGTGATACCGAGCTCACAAAATTGGGCTGAATGTCTAAAAATTTTTGAAAATACGTTTTTTTCCCCCAGAGGAAGCCCATGTAACCCTTTAAAGTCTGTGAAAAGAGTCGAAGTTAAAATCACAAGCCCAATGCTTTTGGTAGTTTGCATATAAAAGAGCTCTTGATGATGTCTAACCGAAATCTTAACAATTTTTTATATCTTTAAGGTATTCTCAGAAAAATATTACTATTGATCATAAATCCGAAAGTAAACGGTATTTTAAATGAGTAATGCTTTCATTTCACCAAATATGGCATAAGGTCAAAATGATTTTCGCATATTTTCTTACAAATTGTTCGTTATTGTATTTGTTATAAAGCCAACTAAGAGACCAGAGCATTTCATAAACGGTATAGGAAGACTGGAAGATGCGCATACTGTAGTAAATCAAGTGCGGTCATTTAAAGATGTGAGCTATGACCAGCTGCGCTAACTTTTGTGTTAAATTTTTAAATTTGGCTTCTTTAGTTATTTGTACTAACGATAATAATACGAAATACGAAGCCGATATCGTTGCATTACAAAGAAGTTGTCGACACTGCAAAATGTGCTGTACGTGCCAAAAGATTGAAATTTGAAAAAGATTTTGGATGTGAATCCTTCAACTTTGCTAAGTGGACAAACATATACGAAACTTTATAAGAAATACGCGCCCCCCAGTACTTCATAAATACTTATTGTAATGAATTATTTCGAAAATAGAAGGCTGGTCTACGACACCAATAAAGGCACCAAGAGCTACCCTATTTCAAGTGGAATACCTCCAGCTTTAGTATCAGGCCCTTTTTTATGAAATTTCGTGTATGATGGGGCGCCAAGAATACGACAGCCAAAAAAAAAACCAAAAAAACCAAGAAAAAATGTTAATTTCGGTTGCACCGAAGCTAAATACCCTTCACAGGTGCATTTCTGTTAGTAACTATCTGTTCAGTTTGTATGGCAGCTATATGCTATAGAAATCCGATCTGAACAATTTCTGCGGAAATTACATAGTTGTCTTAGAAAATAATCTGTACCAAATTTCGTGAAGATATCTTGCCAAATGTGAAAGTTTTCCATACAAGAACTTGATTCCGATCGTTCAGTTTGTATGGCAGCTATACGCTATAGTAAGCCGATCTGAACAATTTCTTGGGAGCTTGTTGCCCAAGAAAATAATCTATAAAAAATTTGGTGAGGACGTTTTGCAAAATTTAAAAAGGATATCTTAAAAAAACTGAGGAACTAGTTCGTATATATACAGACGGACGGACGGACAGACAGACGGACATGGCTAAATCGACTCAGCTCCACATACTGATCATTTATATATATACTTTATAGGGTCTCCGATGCTTTCTCTTGGGTGTTACAAACATTGTGACAAACTTAATATATCCCGTTCAGGGTATACATATTGAGCTAATCGCTTACGCGACCCAGCTTATCCTGGTAGGAGTATGACGTGATGACTAAATACTTAGAAGGAAAAAGTTAGAAACTGCATTACGTGGTAGTTTAATGGCGGAAAATTTGACTGCACTTATGTGTCAGTTCTCCGAAAGGTGAAAAGCTGTTCGCGAAGCGACAACTTCCAATATGACTAAATTAAGAGAGTTACAGTTGAATAGGCGATCTGTCTACCTACTTTTGCACACGTTTTTTCTCGCCAACAACCATACCATATAAATTGAACGATCGGATTAAAGTGCTTGTAAAGGGTGATTTTTTAAGAGCTTGATAACTTTAAAAAAAAAAAAAAACGCATAAAATTTGCAAAATCTCATCGGTTCTTTATTTGAAACGTTAGATTGGTTCATGACATTTACTTTTTGAAGATAATTTCATTTTAAATGTTGACCGCGGCTGCGTCTTAGGTGGTCCATTCGGAAAGTCCAATTTGGGGCAACTTTTTCGAGCATTTCGGCCGGAATAGCCCGAATTTCTTCGGAAATGTTGTCTTCCAAAGCTGGAATAGTTGCTGGCTTATTTCTGTAGACTTTAGACTTGACGTAGCCCCACAAAATAGTCTAAAGGCGTTAAATCGCATGATCTTGGTGGCCAACTTACGGGTCCATTTCTTGAGATGAATTGTTGTCCGAAGTTTTCCCTCAAAATGGCCATAGAATCGCGAGCTGTGTGGCATGTAGCGCCATCTTGTTGAAACCACATGTCAACCAAGTTCAGTTCTTCCATTTTTGGCAACAAAAAGTTTGTTAGCATCGAACGATAGCGATCGCCATTCACCGTAACGTTGCGTCCAACAGCATCTTTGAAAAAATACGGTCCAATGATTCCACCAGCGTACAAACCACACCAAACAGTGCATTTTTCGGGATGCATGGGCAGTTCTTGAACGGCTTCTGGTTGCTCTTCACCCAAATGCGGCAATTTTGCTTATTTACGTAGCCATTCAACCAGAAATGAGCCTCATCGCTGAACAAAATTTGTCGATAAAAAACATTTCGAACCGAACACTGATTTTGGTAATAAAATTCAATGATTTGCAAGCGTTGCTCGTTAGTAAGTCTATTCATGATGAAATGTCAAAGCATACTGAGCATCTTTCTCTTTGACACCATGTCTGAAATCCCACGTGATCTGTCAAATACTAATGCATGAAAATCCTAACCTCAAAAAAATCACCCTTATTAACATTTTTTTCAGTTGTAGGGATTTTTCCAGAAATCTTACATATATTATGTGAAGGAATAGTTCAGATCGGTTCACTGTATAATACAGCTGCCATACGACTTGATTGATCCAAATGGCATTCTTGAATGGAAATTATATTTATTTGTGAAGTATACTCAAGAGCTTTTCAATAGAGCATCACAAAAGTATACCTTTAGGGACAGCAAACAATGCCATATTTTTTCCTGCAGTTTTGACATTTCTCTTCAGTAAAGTTTGCATTTCATCATGAAAAGATGTATACGCAACAATGAGCCGAAATTATTAAAATTTACTACCGAATTTTGGAGTCAGTGGCTTCAACTTTAAGAACGCCGTCCAATTCACGGTTGTCATAATCACGCTGTCAGATCAACAATTGAGTAGGAAAATTTGAATCTTTAGGCACAGTACAAAATGTTCCCGTGCCACTGTGAGAAAGAAGTGGCTGCAGCATCGAGAATATTGCTGTCGCTCATCAATTGTGGAAATCCAAATCAGTCTCTCATATGTCGTTTTCAAGCTTAGAGCAACTCTGTGATGTCGTTGCGACGAATTTTACGAAAAGATCTTGGCCTACATCTTACAAGATCAAATTGGCGCAAGAACTGCAGCCACTTGACCACCAGAACCGTCGTATGTTTGTGAATTGGACTGAGCAATGACTTGAAAATGATACAGATTTTCATAAAAAAATCATCTTCAGCGATGAGGCTCATTTTTGGTTGAATGGCTTTGTCAATAAGCAAAATATGTGTTATAAGTCACCATTGCGTCCTGAAAAAACTACAGTTTTTTGCGGTTTATGGGCCGGTGCCGTCATTTGGCAGTACTTCTTTCGTGTTGATCAAGATCGGCACGTTACTGTGAATAAGAATCGCTATCGCTCAATGATAACTGAATATTTTTGTGCCAAAATGAATGATTTGGAATTGGTGGAATATGTGGTTTCCACAGGACGGCACCACAAGCCGCAGTGCGAATGTCACAATCGATTGATTGAAAATCAAGTTTGGCCTCTCAATTGGTCGCCTCGGTCGTGCGATATGACGCCGTTAGACTATTTCCCATATTACATCAAGTCTATGGTCTACGAGGTTTGACAATTAAGTAATGAGATTAATTTTATTGTCGCGCTTATGATAAAGCTGTGACCTTTCTCTTTTTCCGGCATCCCTCCCCACTCCATTGATATATGTACCATCGTTCTAGCTTGTTTAATTCCCCTGCTGCGTCAAGTTGAGTAGACGTGTGTTTGAAGTGCTCGTCACGAAGCGTTACAGAAATGTTACGAAGCATGGAAAGCGCGCTAAAATCACTGTGTAGCTGCCCAAGGGGATTACTTTGAAGGGATGTCAGAGTTGTAGAATAATTTTCAAATATACGGTTTTTATGGAATCAGTCTCATTACTTAATTAGTATACCTCGTATGTCAACAGGCCAGCGACGACTGATGAACTTCGTACGAAATATCGAACGTGAAATTGCAGCAGCATTGGTAAATTTATGCTTGAAAACCATCGAAAATTCCAGTCAGCGTCTGAATTCTGCAAACGTGCACATGGTGGCCACCCAAAAGGAATTGAGTTCCATAAAAAATGGCATGGACTTGTACTTTTACAGGAAAAAAGAATTTTATTGGTGACCCAAACCATTTTTATTTGATTTAAAATTTTTGTTGCGCTCCATTGGAACTCCTTATAGCTTCGGTGAAACATTTAACATTTGTTCTTGTTCTAATACTACTTTGGTTCATATAGCACTATTAGGTTGTAAAATATGAATATAAGAAAAATTTCCTAATTTTAAAATTTATTTAAGCATAATCTTAAATAAACTACTATGTATTAGCATTAGTAAAAATCCAAATTAGGCTCAGTTCACAAAAAAGCTATATATAATACCTTTTAACAACTTTCTCAAACTTTTCCATTAGAAAAAATATTGAATATCACTGCCATCTTTTTATCTACTCGCTATAATTTATTAACTCCACAGCAATAAAATATAATAACTAATGAGCAAAGTTATATAATTGTAAAGAAAACTTACTTATCTGGAGCCTTTAAAGTTCGCTTTGTCAATAAGCAAAATATGCGTTATAAGTCACAATTGCGTCCTGAAAAACTGCAATTTTGTGCGGTTTATGGGCCGGTGCTGTCATTGGGCAGTACTTCTTCCGTGATGATCAAGACCGACACGTTACTGTGAATGGAATCGCTACCGCTCAAGGATAACCGAATATTTATGTTCCGAATTATATGATTTGGATTGGTCAATATGTGGTTTCCACAGGACGGCACCACAAGCCGCAGTGCGAATGTCACAATCGATTGATTGAAAATCAAGCTTGGCTTCTCAATTGGTCGCCTCGGTCGTGCGATATGACGCCGTTAGACTATTTCCCATATTACATCAAGTCTATAGTCTACGAGGTTTGACAATTAAGTAATGAGACTGATTTTATTGCCGCGCTTGTGGTAAACCTGTGACCTGGAAATTCGCTTTCTCTTTTACCGGCATCCTTCCCTCTCTATTGATATACGTACTGTCGTTCTAGCTTGTTTAATTCGCCTGCTGCGTCAAGTTGAGTAGACGTGTGTTTGAAGTGCTCGTCACGAAGCGTTACAGAAATGTTACGAAGCATGGAAAGCGCGCTAAAATCACTGTGTAGCTGCCCAAGGGGACTACTTTGAAGGGGATGGCAGAGTTGTAGAATAATTTTCAAATATACGGTTTTTATGGAATCAGTCTCATTACTTAATTATCATACCTCGTATGTAAGCCAGCGACGTTTGCTGAACTTCGTACAAATAACGAACGTGTAATTGCAACAGCATTGGTAAATTTATGCTTAAAAACCGTCGAAAATTCGGTTCAGCGTCTGGAATTCTGCAAACGTGCACATGGTGGCCACCCAAAAGGAATTGAGTTCCATAAAAAATGGCATGGACTTGTACTTTTACAGGAAAAAAGAATTTTATTGGTGACCCAAACCATTTTTATTTGATTTAAAATTTTTGTTGCGCTCCATTGGAACTCCTTATAGCTTCGGTGAAACATTTAACATTTGTTCTTGTTCTAATACTACTTTGGTTCATATAGCACTATTAGGTTGTAAAATATGAATATAAGAAAAATTTCCTAATTTTAAAATTTATTTAAGCATAATCTTAAATAAACTACTATGTATTAGCATTAGTAAAAACCCAAATTAGGCTCAGTTCACAAAAAATCCATAACTATGTATATATGTATAATATTTACCTTTCAACAACTTTCTCAAAGTTTTCCATTAGAAAAAACATTGAATATCTCTGCTATATTTTTATCTACTTTCTATAATTTATAAACTCCACAGCAATAAAATATAATAACTAATGAGCAAAGTTATATAATTAAAAAGAAAACTTGCATATCTGGAGCCTTTAAAGTTCGTCTCGTTCACAATTTTGCTTTGCCATAACTAATTATTTTGTGCTCCATAAAAAAAGCGCACAAAAAAGAAGAAGTTGCAGAGAAGTGCAATAAAAACTGTTTAATATGAATTGCGGCATTTATGCTACCCACTCAGCAGTGAAGTTTGCCAACTATAACTAAGGCAAATATTTAATAGCACAACAACTACTACTTCAGACCCCTTAGAGAAGTCAAGTTTTTCACTGAAAATTAGTGTACTCAACCGACTGCCACAGCTACATAAGAATTGCACACTCACACATAGACATTTTTACAAACACATCATCAAACACACTCACACACACACTCAAATGCAGCCAACGAGCACTCAAACGCAAGTATTCGCTTTCATTTCTAAATACTCCAACTTTTTACACGATGACGAGTACTTGTATGTACGTGTATGTGTGTGATTTTTTTTATATTTACAGTTGAACTACTTGTCTGCGCTTATGCACTTCATTTTACATACACGAATGGGCCCTTGGGCATGTTTGTGCACAAACAGACAGGCATATCTTCGCACTTTTATTTCACTTTTGCAGTGCAACTCAACTCGTTGTTTTAAGTGCACTTTAATTATTTACAAATGACTCAGTTTCTTAACTCATTCAGTGTCTATTTGGCGAGCACTGTATGACAGACAAGTGCATAGAAAAGCAGAGAAGATGCGATATGAGTAGTCATAAGTAAGTCATTTGTATATGTTGTGGCAGCATTTATGTGTGTGTGTGTGTGAAGAACATCATTTTTTTTAATTTGTGAGTGTTTGTGCGCTTGAGAGGGAAAAAGACCGCATTTCAATTTCAGGAAGTACTTTTATGTAGCAATAACTGACACTAAGGCAAGTGAATGTGGTCTACTTTTAGGCGCAGGACCTTCAGGCGTTTGTTGCATATGTAAAGAGTGCTTGCGCTGCGCAAAATGTGGGTTGCCTAGGCGAAGGAGTTGAAAAGGTAAGCGAAATTATCAAAGACAAGCTACTTTGCATCCGCCTACAAGTATGCAGCTGTGTGTCTCAGCTAATATGCAGTTATGCGGGCTTATGGCGCACTAGCGCTGCGCTTAGATGCCTTGCATTTAAGTTATGAAATTTTGTACTAAACGTTTAATGTCAATCATTGTTAAAATATGTGAATGTGGTGTTTTAATAAGTATAAGTTCCATGGCAAAAAGTACTTGACTATTGTAACTTATTTTGTACTGCGTTTGTTTATTACTCGAAAATTTATTGCAGAAGAAAATTTACAATTTCCGGCTACTTTTTCTACATAATGTATATTAATAAATACCATGTCAATACTTTGTTGTATGGCCCCAATTTTTCAAGACGGCTTAACATCTGCGAGGTAAGCGTTCCATTAGTTTCTGGCATCTGCTCTGTCGAATGGTATACCGCGCTTCCTTAATTCCACCCCAAAGATCATCGGAATTTTTGATTTTTTTTGTGCCCGACCTTAACTTTCACGTCATTCCAAAGGCAATTCTAATACATTAATATTTTTCATAGATATCCAATCCATTAGTGGCCCATATGCATGTTTCGGCTCATTATCATGCATGAATATTTACAGGCTTTGAGTCAACTGAAAATGGCTTCATTGTTTGCCTAAGGATGTTTTAAAAGGATCCTGATCCGTTTTACTCCAAACCTCGAAAACGCAGCCTTCACAAGACATTAATTCCATCAAAGCTTACCGGTTTTTCAGTGTACCTTGAGTTTAAAGATTGCCTTTTGGGACGATGAACAAACGTTTTACGCTCAACCCCACTTCGATTTACTTTTGTTTCATCGCTTCATAGTATTCTTTTCTAAAAACTTTAATCACTCCCTTCGTGAGTCTTAGCGAACGTAATCCGCGCTTTTTTACATTTTTGTCATGATAACAGCTGTTTTTTTTCGACTGATGACTCCATAGAGATGAGGGTCACTGAGGCGAATTCTGACAAGCCCGCCGGATATACATATTTAAGCCACTTCTTCATTAATTTCTTCCATAATGGCGGGA
Organism: Bactrocera dorsalis; assembly: GCF_023373825.1. Classification (NCBI taxonomy): domain Eukaryota; kingdom Metazoa; phylum Arthropoda; class Insecta; order Diptera; family Tephritidae; genus Bactrocera; species Bactrocera dorsalis. The sequence continues at coordinate 21,133,882 of NC_064305.1, read as the reverse complement.
AGAGACTTAAATGGTTCAACCATGCACCTTCTCACAATTAATCGATCAATTTCGGAAGTGGTATTACGTGTAAGACCTCTCGGATTTTATTTTTGTCTCTGGATTAGAATTTAATGATGAACAGCACTACATATTTAATTTTTCTCAACATATCAATATTTCTGCGATTTCAAATGATTCTAACAAAATGTTAGGAGCCGGTTTTTTAAATCCCGCTAAAAAAGGCATCTTCCTGTTCCAGGAATATATATTTTCGGAATTTGTCATGTGGATTTTATTTGTGAAACATAAATATTTGTTAGCTATTTGGAGGAATTGCTTTGTATTATATTATGTTTCATAAAATTGTATGTGTAATGTGTGGAACGTAATTTGTGGAACTTTATTTCCAAAACAATTTTTTATTTACAGAATACTTTCCGAGACTACTCGAAAAAATATTGGTAGTATTGCTTATAAACTTTTGGAAACTTATTATGTGTATTTTATTTGTGGAATGTAAATATATTTTAAGCAATTTTGTGGCATTACTTTATATCACGTTAATAAAACATTTACGTTAAATATGTGGAAACACATTTTCCAAAAGACTTTTCTATTTACATAATTCTCCAAGATAACCACATGTAATTTGTTTATAAATGATATGCGCTCATACACCCATTCATCTAAGTGTATTAATTTTTTGGAAACCTCAGCGTGGATTGTATTTGTCAAACCTAAATATTGAGCTCTTACATTACATTATTTCATGTAAATAAAAAGTTTGTTTGTAATACAATATGTGGCACGTAACTGGTAGAATTTATTCTCCTAATTTTTTTTATTCACAGATTTCTTAAAGATTATCACAAACAGTTTTGTTTATAAATGAATAATTATGTGGTAAGCATTACTCGTATGACTGTTTATATTTTTTTCGAAAACTTGTATGTGGATCGTATTTTTTGAACCTAAATATTTTCAGGCTACATTGCAAACAAAATATTGTGTTATGTTATAATAGAAAATTTTGAATCGCAGTCTATGTGGTACCGTAACCTGTGGAACTTATTCTCAAAAGTATTTGAATGTGCGAAGAGGTCTGTGGGATACTTGAAATTATCCTGTTTTTGAATTTGAGTTCAAAAATTTTCCATTACATACATATAATAGGGAAATTTTTTAACTACCATTTTTTGATTCCAGCAAATCAAAATTAGCAAAAATCTATAACATCTACAACGCAAATCTCAAGTACTGATATTTTATAATTTTCATTAGAATTTTTGAATTTTTTTTCTTTTTTGAGATATGTTTAATTTGTTTTAACACCATATATTTTCCTAAATATAATATACTTTTAACTAAAAGTAGATTTGGGTAGATATTTCAGTACTTAACATTTTCTAAGAAAGTAACTTTCCCTTTTCCGAACTTCAGTTACATTCCACAAAATATAATTTCTTTAGTAACTCATTTTTCAAAAATTAGCAGCCTTCCCACAAACAGAATTTAAAACGGACGTGAATATTTGAGGGTAACTGAACTCTGGAACATATTTTGTGGATTCTATTCTGTGGGTGTTTCAAAAATTAGCAATATATCCGTAAAATTTAATAAAATCGCGAAAGCTTGCAGCTAACTATTCTGTGGATTCCATTTTATGGTATCAAATTCAAAATTGTTGCTTTATTTAACTAAGAAGTTCCCTGGAAAAACAAAAGCTATTTTTGTGGAATCCAATTTCCTGCTTACTGTTTAACATTTGGAACATTTTGAAGGAATTCATATTAATACTGCTCGCTCAAATAGTTTTCAATTGAAAGTATTCTATATTGAAGTAAGTAATGCTCAAAACACTATCCGAAACTGAAATATGCTCTAACGCAGTGTAAAATATTTGCTCAAAAGGCTACATATTTCAAGCCGTTACTATTCATCAACTAACCATTCATAGCCATTTTCACGTACTTATATATACTTACATTTGTGTTTGCTGGCATCTTACAGTTAATGACACACAATGTGTCGCCAGCGATCCTGGCCTCGTTGCCAGTTGAAAGTGTGTGCAACAGCACTCCATAACATTCAATAAGTTCCACAACCGATGATTAATGTCTGTCGCACAAAAGCAAACAAACAAATCGAAGTGCATGCTGATCCACACACACACACACACTCATACAGACACTTCCGACACATCGTTCAACGCATTGAATATATCGAGTGATAACTGCAAGTGATGTGAATGACGTTAGTGAGACCCATATCTCAGCACAACAAGCAAGCAAGCAGGCAGGCAGAGCAATGCCAATACACTCCACATGCCGATATTGCTATTTATGTTTGTGCTTATGGGTACTTTTATGTGACGATATGTGATTTTAACGTGCCTTGCACAGTCGCCAGAGTGTGCTTGTGTTGTTGTAAGTATACAACTGTTGTTGTTGTTGTGCCATAAAAAAGCATTTCATTGCCATTATGCACTCGCCCTAATGCCTTTTTATGCATTTGCGCTGCTGTACACATAAGTGGACTTGAGCGTGTGTGTGTGCGTGCTTGCGTGTGTGTGTGTTTCCCATTCATGCTGACATTGAGTATTTTGTGTATCAACATTTATTGGTATTTATGTTTGTTCACTTTGGCATTGTGGAATGTAGTAGTGATGACGCACTCAAAATGACGATGACTGATTCGAAAATTATGATGTACAGTTACATACACATCAAACACACACAGGCACACAAATATGTTTGCATGTGGCTGCTGGGAATTGTGCAGTTGTAAAAGCATGAATTTTGCCATAAAAATTTATTTGCTCAAGTGAAATGGAAATTCGTGGAAAATATTGACGAAAATTCTGTGTTTATTTGATGGCGCAAAAAATAAATATTTTTATATGCATATTTTTATTAAATTTTGGTTGACTGTACCTACATATGTACAGCAATATTTATGAATATACACATGTATATATAATTGTACATATATATTTAAGCTATTTTCAAAAGGGTTCTTTTATAAAAATTTATTTTACTGTAAACACAAGTAAAAGAAATTCTAAAAACTGTATGCGAACAAAGTTAATCTAAGCTGAAAATAGTTGCAGCAAAATAATATATTTATTCATGTTTCAAATATATAAGGCAACATATATGTATATGCTGCAACCTCCGAAACAATTTACGGAAAAATCGACGTAACTCCTGGAAATGCTTACTAGCCGTCTAGAGTAGAAGGACCTGTTGAAGAAGGAAGGAAGCCACATAAGTTTCCGATGTGGAGGTAATTCAAAAGGCAGGGAAGGAAGGAAACAGCTGCACCTGGCCAGGTCCTTCTCTACCAGGTTTTTCCAATAGAGATCTTCTTCTTCCTCTGCTTCCCATTGCGGCAATACTTTCATAACTACAGTATTTTCATCCATTAGGACGACATGACGCTCTCTCTTAACTCGCTGAACTGTATGAATGTTATCGTATATCTCGTGCAGTTCATTGTACAATCGACTGCGGAATTCGCCTTTGCCAATACGCAAAGAACAATTGCCAATATTCCACAAAAAATTGCTCCCGAAAACTCATAACGCCAACTCATCGAATGATATCGCTGGTTCTGCGTACACCAGCAGATGTACACTCTTGTACCTTCTCTACTACATACTCTTTAGCAATAGATTGAAGAAGTCGAACGATAGGGTGTTGTCTTGTCTGAAACCTCGTTTGGTATCTTTTGGAACGGAGAGGTCCTTTCCGATCCTTACGACGCTTCTGGTATTGTTCAACGTCAGTTTACATAGCTGTATTAGTTTTGCGAGGATACCAAATTCAGACATCGCGAAAGGCAGCTCCTTTTTGTGCTGTCGAAAGCAGATTTGAAAGCGACGAAGAAGTGGTGTGTGTCGATTCTCCTTTCACGCGTCTTTTGCAAAATTTGGCGCATGGTGAATATCTGCTCATTGTTGATTTGCCAAGCCTAAAGCCACACTGATAAAGTCCAATCAGTTTGTTGACGGTGGACTTAATCTTTCACACAATACGCTCGACCTTATACGGCATGTTGAGAAGGCTTCGCCCACGGTAGTTGGCTTAGATTGTGGGGTCTCCTTGTTTGTGGATTGGGTAGAGCACACTTATATTCCAATCGTAGGGCATGCATTCGTCCGACCATATTCTACAAAGAAACTGATACATGTTCCTTATCCGTTTTTCGCCGGCGTATTTGAATAGCTCGGCCGGTTATTGCTGTTCATCAGACGAGTAATTGCCATTCGAACTTCTTTATGGTCTGGCAATGGAACGTCTGCTCGGTCGTCATTGATTAGGGAATCGAGTTCACCACCTCTTGGTGTTACGCTTTCACTGCCACTCAGCAGATTGGAGAAGTGTTCTCTCCATAATTTCAGTATACTCTGTGTATTAGTCATTAGATCACCTTTGGGTATGAGTATGCTGTGGTTTTGAAATCTTCTGTAAGGCGCTGCACCTTTTCCTAGAATTTTCAGTCGTTACCTCTACCCTGTTTGGACCAACTTGTTCTTCTCCATTTTTGGGCTTTTTCTCTCCTTTTCCGTTTTCCATCTTATACGTTACCTTATCCCTATCCCTCAC